>NC_052172.1:23115090-23332674 GCF_902713615.1 Scyliorhinus canicula
TGGGTTTCCTCCGGGTGCTCCGGTTTCTTCCCACAGTCCAAAGATGTGCAGGTTAGGTGGACTGGCCATGCTAAATTGTCCCTTAGTGTCTAAAATTGCCCTTAGTGTTGGGTGGGGTTACTGGGTTATGGGGATAGGGTGGAGGTGTGGGCTTGGGTAGGGTGCTCTTTCCAGGAGCTGGTGCAGACTTGATGGGCCGAATGGCCTCCTCTACACTGTGAATTCTATGTTCTATGCCTGATCCCTGGGATGTTCCTGCATCCACCTGATGTGTATCAGAGGCTGTGTGGTGCTGCCCCAATGGTGACCCAGGGACCTGCCTGCCAGGTTCACCCACTCAGTTGTGTCTGTGCGATGTTGGATGGGGTGGGTGAGAGCTGTGATGCTTCATCCGTGTCCTCCGAGATCTCCTCAAAGGTGGTGTTGAGAGATGGCGGGCCTGACTCTTCGGGTGATGTACTTGTAAAGACGAGGGATATGTTTTGGTACATGGCCTGGGCAAGTGTTCGAACTACACACAACTCACTTGGGACTGGTCATCTGGATAAAGGTGCAGTGGCTCCCCCCTCAGGCCCACTTCGCTCTGAATGCAGGCCCATCTCGTCCTGAGCGCAGGCCCCCTCACTCTGAGCGCAGGCCCCCTCACTCTGAGCGCAGGCCCACCTCACTCTGAGCGCAGGACCACCTGGCTCTGAGCGCAGGACCCCTCACTCTGAATGCAGGCCCACCTTGCTCTGAGCGCAGGACCACCTCGCTCTGAGCGCAGGACCACCTTGCTCTGAACGCAGGCCCCCTCGCTCTGAATGCAGGCCCCCTCACTCTGAACGCAGGCTCACCAGGCTCTGAGCGCCAGCCCACCTTGCTCAGAACGCAGGCCCACCTCGCTCTGAGTGCAGGCCCACCTTGCTCAGAACGCAGGCCCACCTGGCTCTGAGCGCAGGCCCACCTCGCTCTGAGTGCAGGCCCACCTGGCTCTGAACGCAGGCCCACCTGGCTCTGAGCACCAGCCCACCTTGCTCAGAACGCAGACCCACCTGGCTCTGAGCGCAGGCCCACCTGGCTCTGAACGCAGGCCCACCTCGCTCTGAACGCAGGCCCACCTTGCTCAGAACGCAGGCCCACCTGGCTCTGAGTGCAGGCCCACCTTGCTCTGAGCGCAGGCCCATCTCGCTCTGAGCGCAGGCCCACCTGGCACTGAACGCAAGCCCATCTCGCTCTGAGTGCAGGCCCTCCTGGCTCTGAGCGCAGGCCCACCTCGCTCTGAACGCAGGCCCACCTTGCTCTGAACGCAAGCCCATCTCGCTCTGAGCGCAGGCCCACCTGGCTCTGAACGCAAGCCCATCTCGCTCTGAGTGCAGGCCCACCTGGCTCTGAGCGCAGGCCCACCTCGCTCTGAACGCAGGCCCACCTTGCTCAGAACGCAGGCCCACCTCGCTCTGAGCGCAGGCCCACCTCGCTCTGAGTGCAGGCCCACCTGGCTCTGAACGCAGGCCCACCTTGCTCAGAACGCAGGCCCACCTGGCTCTGAGCGCAGGCCCACCTTGCTCAGAACGCAGGCCCACCTGGCTCTGAGCGCAGGCCCACCTGGCTCTGAACGCAGGCGCGATCATCCTCCTCCTCCCCTGAGAGCACCAGTGCTCTCTCCTTGTACGGAGTCAGGATCCTCAACTGGGACATCCCACCGCCTGTTTTCTCGCTCACAGCGGCTGTGGGTAGGGCTCTCCGGCAGGAACACCAATGGGGATAATGTGAACTGGACGCCTGGTTTGTGCGGCCCTGTGCCAAAGTAGGGAGGGATTCTGGTAGGAGTGCTGGGGGAGGGGGGGTGGGTTTGAGGATGCTGGGGGGAGGCCGGGTCCTGGGAACACCGAGGTGGCGGTGTGTGGGATCGAGGCGGCATTCCGGGGGGGGCGGGGGGGGGGTGATGGAAGGTCGGAGTGCAGGGAGGAGACAGGGAGCACTTACCCTGACTGATCGGAGTCAGTCATTCATCTCTTTTCTGCACCGCTCCCCGTGGTCAGGCTGGTGGCACTGACCACCGTCTCCTTGCTGGAGAGCGTCCTGCCAGTCCAAGGGAATATTGAAGCCCACCTCTCCTCCGCGGCATTCAGCAAAAGGCAATGGGCCCCCTCCGTAAATCGAGGAGCTGGTTTCCTCGCTGCCATCCTCCTGGCTTGAACGAGAGTGGTGGAGCCGTTTAAACACAGCGTCCCCTTCATTGAGATGCTTAGATGACCCCGGGGCAGTAGACGATGACCATCCCCATGAAGGACCTGCTGGACCTGAATTGACTTCCAAGTGAGCGACGACTGAGGGATCGCTTGTAGGTTGAGGTCTGTAGCCATCTGAGGTGGCCACCTGCAAAGGACCATGGGAATTATGGTCAACCCAGGACTCAGACAGATACAGAGCTTCTGTGTATTTGAAATGCAGGTAGCTAGACCTGATCAAAACCTCCGCTCGTTTATATTTTAATGGCCCATTTCCTCAGAACAATAGGACTGCCCTCAAGAAACCGATACAGACCGATCGGCGCCACTCCCCTTACTCAGAGAGCTCAACTGCCAAGATCAATGACCGCCAAGGACCCGCCCAGCCACTAAGGCACCCGTCCCTTTATTGGCCAAAATCAAAGGCAGTGATCGAAGCCCTGTCAAATATTGGTCCAAGGTTAAGGACCCCCAAGGAGCGCAAAATCCCAGAGGGATAAACAGGGACACCGCTATGTGTTCAGTCTCTTTTCGACCCGGCCTGTGCCAGCCCAACTGCAGCATAACGACCAGACAGCCAAGTTCAAGACTAACAATCGCTACCTGACGGATGAGCCCAGCAGAGACAGAGTCACTTCTTCAAACCAGACACGTGAGATCAAGGTAAAGGCCTTATCCACTTGCACAGTGCCGGTCGCCCTGAAGTTAAGTATAGGTTATTGTAGTTGATGGGTGTAGTGTAACTTGTAGTATATTGTGCGAGCATGTTGAAGTAACCCCTTGTGTGTAAATAAACCATCTTTGAACTTGAACTGACTAATTGGTTGTGTGGTCATTTGACCGATATACGGGAAAGCTTTGTGGTTTAGTAAGAGAAATAGAAACATTCACAGTATTGGGGATGCTGTTGGGACATAACATCATATCACAAATAGAGCCTCAGTTTCATATTGGCGACTAAAGAGCAACATTATTATCGTATTCCATTAAATTGGCAACAGGTCTCGGAGAATTTGTCTTCTTTCTTGCTGTTGGATGCACCCTGTGGCGCCTCAGTTGTTGCCTTTTTCGAAGAACCAGAAGTGCTTTTAGTGGCTGTGTCGTGTCCAGATCCTTGACCCACTGAATATTTTGATGTCTACTTTCTCTCCCATTGTTTGCGGACAGTCTTCCAGAGAGAATGCTTTACCCAAGTCCAAATTAGAAGCCATTGGGGTTCACACTGCTAGAGAGCTGCTACCTTCCCAGGGAGAAAGTCAATTCAATCGCAGCAGCAAGTCCTCTGTTCAGAGCTGGAGATGGGCCCAGAATTACAGCAGAATCTTTAACACTTCCGAAGCTGTGGAATCCTGTGCAGCCGTCTTGTCTTGTCCCAGAGTTAACTGTCTGCGGGAAATTCCGCTCAGTACAGAAGATTAGATTGTCTTCTCGCCATATCCTCAGCACTGCCCCGATAGTGGAGCAAACTCGCACATGGAGAGGTCTGGCTCTTGTATCACTGCCGACAGGAAGTCAAAAGCCCTCCTGGATAATCGTTAGGAAATGATCTCTTCTTTTCCCGACAGTCTTACAGGAATTCTGTCATTTTTATCCTTCACTGTCTTATGCTGATTGAAATCACAGATCTTCATTTCAGTCATCGATACAGTAGAGGAAGATACAGTCATGACGGTCCTTCCTGGAGTTGTAGATCATTCCTCTTCTGAAGCTTCAGAGCAATAGGTTGCCTTTCTCTTCTCATCCCAGATGGTCCAGGGATCGATTCTCTTCAGTTGTTGCCTTTGGATCAGTCTTCTGTGGAATAGTCTTTGTTGTCCTTACAGATCAGTCTGAAACCTACCCGGAACTTCCCAGTTATGGGCACAGGAATGCTGATGAAGTTCTCTCCTTTCGCCAGATACTGATGTCCTCCCAGATGCAGAAACAAACCCTTCAAGACATTTTCCCTCAGGACCGAGAATAGTGAGGATTGTTGGTGCGGGGCTGGTCAGGTGGTCAGAGGGCTGGTCAGAGGGCTGGTCAGGTGGTCAGAGGGCTGGTCGGGTGGTCAGAGGGCTGGCCGGGTGGTCAGAGGGCTGGCCGGGTGGTCAGAGGGCTGGTCGGGTGGTCAGAGGGCTGGTCGGGTAGTCAGAGGGCAGGTCGGGTGGTCAGAGGGCTGGTCGGGTGGTCAGAGGGCTGGTCGGGTGGTCAGAGGGCTGGTCGGGTGGTCAGAGGGCTGGTCGGGTGGTCAGAGGGCTGGTCGGGTGGTCAGAGGGCTGGTCGGGTGGTCAGAGGGCTGGTTGGGTGGTCAGAGGGCTGGTCGGGTGGTCAGAGGGCAGTTTGGGTGGTCAGAGGGCTGGTCGGGTGGTCAGAGGGCTGGTCGGGTGGTCAGAGGGCTGGTCGGGTGGTCAGAGGGCTGGTCGGGTGGTCAGAGGGCTGGTTGGGTGGTCAGAGGGTGGTCAGGTGGTCAGAGGGCTGGCCGGGTGGTCAGAGGGCTGGCCGGGTGGTCAGAGGGCTGGCTGGGTGGTCAGAGGGCTGGCCGGGTGGTCAGAGGGCTGGTCAGGTGGTCAGAGGGCTGGTCGGGTGGTCAGAGGGCTGGTCGGGTGGTCAGAGGGCTGGTCGGGTGGTCAGAGGGCTGGCCGGGTGGTCAGAGGGCAGGCCGGGTGGTCAGAGGGTGGTCAGGTGGTCAGAGGGCTGGCCGGGTGGTCAGAGGGCAGGTCGGGTGGTCAGAGGGCTGGTCGGGTGGTCAGAGGGCTGGTCGGGTGGTCAGAGGGCTGGTCGGGTGGTCAGAGGGCTGGTCGGGTGGTCAGAGGGCTGGTCGGGTGATCAGAGGGCTGGTCAGGTGGTCAGAGGGCTGGTCGGGTGGTCAGAGGGCTGGTCGGGTGGTCAGAGGTCAGAGGGCTGGTCGGGTGGTCAGAGGGCTGGTCAGGTGGTCAGAGGGCAGTTTGGGTGGTCAGAGGGCTGGCCGGGTGGTCAGAGGGCTGGCTGGGTGGTCAGAGGGTGGTCAGGTGGTCAGTGGGCTGGTCGGGTGGTCAGCCGGGTGGTCAAAGGGCTGGCCAGGTGGTCAGAGGGCTGGTCGGGTGGTCAGAGGGCTGGTCGGGTGGTCAGAGGGCTGGTCGGGTGGTCAGAGGGCTGGTCGGGTGGTCAGAGGGCTGCTCGGGTGGTCAGAGGGCTGGTCGGGTGGTCAGAGGGCTGGCAGGGTGGTCAGAGGGCTGGCTGGGTGGTCAGAGGGCTGGTCGGGTGGTCAGAGGGCTGGTTGGGTCATCATTTTGGGTCAGTTGGGTAGACAGAGGGTGATTATTGAGCCTTCTTTGGCCAGCCGAGGATTGTAGAGTTTATACTCAGTTGCCACTTTTTCTTCCTGACAAACGTCTGACTAAAGGGCGACAACTCATTAAATCCACACCAGGGAACTGAGGTGCAGGCTGGGAACAGCCATGGCTGAGATGGTTGCAGTGGGGATGTTGGCAGGGGTATTGCTGGTGATTACCCGGTCACATTGAGTACTACCGGCTGCTGGGATTGGAAAGTTGGCAGTGATTGAGATTTGTGGGGCTGAAGCCTGTTCTTCACCTTGTCTGGAGCGGGGCCTTCTTACAAACCGTTCCACTGTGTCAATCTCCCTCTCTGTCCTTGATATGGGCACCAGTGTCTGTTGGACGCCCCAGGGAAGCAGCATTCTCAGTTTAAGACCTGATAACTTTGAGGTAGGGAACCTGGGGAGAGGCTAGTTTGGTTTAATGGCTGCTTTTGGGCCCAACTTACGTCCTTGCTCTCGTCAGCGTTCGAGCCATTTTCCTCATGCGTAACCAACTTCCTTTCGTAAATGCACACAGTGCCTGAACCATCTGGCAGGATTTAACGGAAATGAAGGAGAGTCCTGTGATGAGCACGTTTAGCTGGGTGTTTCCTGACTCCGCTATCGAGCATTTCCTGCAGTGCGGAGCTCTGCTCGCCAGCGCCCAAATCGATCGGGGTGCCATCGATTCCCTGAATTCCCCACTCTGGTCTCTGCACCCCACCCCCAACACATCTAGAAGGGGAGCCCCAACATCCCACCTAATAAGGGCAGGGCAAACACAGGCCCGATCCCTGAAGCGGGCAAAATGAACTGCCACCTTAGTACTGCCAGGGTGCCCATATGTCCTCACGCCCGAGTCGGGCGTGGCGGGGTTGTTAGATCGCGCCCATTATCCCCACCCCCTCAAATCCCCCACACAGCCTGACTGATGCTCCTCAAGGACAATGTTTCAAGGTCATCGTTGTTCAGGTTACGGATTCCGTTATCAATCATTGTCACGACCAATCTGTAAATCATGAATCTGTCCGAGTTTCACATGCACATCCCATTCCTTTAGTTGCTCAAGAATTATTCCGAAAATGGAAGAAGACCATTCATGCCCCCCACACACCTCTCGTCCCAAACTCTCATGTGGAAACCCTTGGAACGAATTAGAAATCGATCCATTCAGTTATTAAGCATCAATTATTAAACTCCTTATATACTATTAACAACACGCATTGGGGAATACATTAATAAGCCTGTTGATTCAGCCTATTGCCCAAAGGCACCTCACTCACATCAAACAGCAGGTTGCCAAATCAATTCGTTTTTTTTTTAGTTACAACACATTTTAAATCCAATTCATTCAGAAGCCGGTTATGTAGGAAACAGTGAAGGTTTAGGCCGGAAAAGGAGGCACGGGCCTGCTCACTTACCCGGGCCTTCACTTTCCCAAGGGGTACCACCATTTTTGGATTTGGGGTGGGAACTCCGACGTTTTTTGGCTGACGTTTCCCAGCCTACGACAGCCAGTTGCGGTTCGCACACAAACTGAGAAACAGGTTGTACAAGAACATTCCGTCCATTGTATTTTGTACGAGGAGCTTTTACAGAAAGGCTCTGACAAGGACACAAGGTAAGTTTAAAAGAAGCAAAGGATTTTCGCTCCATCACCGGATTTCACCTTTTGTAGATACCGATTCCAAATTTGGTTGATTCAATGGGGGGGGGGGGGGGGGGGGGGGGGGGGGGGAGTTATCATGTTGGTAATTATAGCGCCCACGACGTGTCAAACGATTTATCACTGTAATATTCTTGTTCAGTTCGGTGTTCAGCTGTCGCCATTTCAACCCTGGTTAGCCCGGGGAAAGCAGCATTAACCTGAGCGTGTCAGTCGATGAAGGGTTAAAAAGTGATGGAATGGTGGGAAATGGACGTGAAATATCTTCTCCGAGATGGGGGGGGGGCAACTCAGGAATTCTCACCAGCTCCATCTGTTCTCCTGTGTTGATGTTGCTGGAAGCGAAAGACATTTTGTGTAGTCATAGCAACGAGGTGAAGAGACCGAAAGAAGATTTGTTCCTTTGCGGTTGGCGTGTATTTGTGCGTGTTTTTTTTTTAAAGGACATTGTCTCGAGATGGCGTATCCCAGCCCAGCTTGGTCATCCGACCAATGCTGTTAGGGTAACGCCAAGTTTCAAGGTGCAACTGGCTGAACCTACTAGGCCATGGAGTCCTGATTGGCTGAATCTGGAGCCATTTGCGAATATTTACCCAACTTCCCAAACTACCGCCACCATCCTACCTTAGCCTACTGCTTCCCAAAGTTCCAGTAAGTGGAGAGAGGTCAATGCAGTTGAGAGGGCTCGATTGTCAGAAGAACCTTGGAAAAGGTTCAGTGAAGATTCCCTGCAATCAGACCACGAATTAGATTGTTCAGGACGAAGAAAGGCTCAAACGGCTGTTGATTTCCGTTCACTCAAACAGAAAAGGCGAATGGAGTTTGTCAGAATGATCAAAGGCTTTTCGAGGATCGATATTGAAAAACTGTTTCTGACAGTTGGTGGATGGGGAGTGAGGGAGCACAGGCTGGGGGTCACGAGTTGAACAGTGAAGGGGCGCTCAGAATGAACGATGATAAGAATTTTGAACAGCAATAGCCCATTTGGCCCTCAAGCCGGCTCCACCATTCAGTCAGCTCATGTTTGATCTGATCGTGCTTAACTCCACTCTCCTGTCTGTCCACCATAACCCTGCAGTCCTGAATAGACCCCAAAAAATGTCTAACTCAGCATCTGCCTCTCTCTCTGGTATGCTAATCTAATACCAATTTAAGGCTAATGACAGGCACGATTAGGCTTCAGAGTCATAAAGTCTGTAGCATCTCTAAAGTGCAGAAGGAGGCCATTCGGCCCATCGAGTCTGCACCAGCCCTCGGAAAGAGCACCTTACATAAGCCCATTCCCCTACGCTATCCCCTTAACCCAGTCACTCCATATAACCTATTGGCCACTAAGGACAATTTATAAAGCCCAACCACCTAACCTGCACATCTTTGGACTGTGGGAGGAAATTAGAGCACCCGGAGGAAACCCACGCACACACGGGGAGAAAGTGCAAACACAATACAGAGCGTCACCTGAGGCCGGAATTGAAGCCGTGTCCCTAGCGCTGTGCTGCTGGACCGCCCGGGTCCCTAGCACTGTACCGCCCGGGTCCCTAGCGCTGTGCTGCTGTACCGCCCGGGTCCCTAGCGCTGTGCTGCTGTACCGCCCGGGTCCCTAGCGCTGTGCTGCTGTACCGCCCGGGTCCCTAACGCTGTGCTGCTGTACCGCCCGGGTCCCTAGCACTGTACCGCCCGGGTCCCTAGCGCTGTGCTGCTGTACCGCCCGGGTCCCTAGCGCTGTGCCGCCCGGGTCCCTAGCGCTGTGCCGCCCGGGTCCCTAGCGCTGTGCTGCTGTGCCGCCCGGGTCCCTAGCGCTGTACCGCCCGGGTCCCTGGCGCTGTGCTGCTGTACCGCCCGGGTCCCTAGCGCTGTGCTGCTGTACCGCCCGGGTCCCTAGCGCTGTGCTGCTGTACCGCCCGGGTCCCTAGCGCTGTGCCGCTGTACCGCCCGGGTCCCTAGCGCTGTGCTGCTGTACCGCCCGGGTCCCTAGCGCTGTGCTGCTGTACCGCCCGGGTCCCTAGCGCTGTGCTGCTGTACCACCCGGGTCCCTAGCGCTGTGCTGCTGTACCGCCCGGGTCCCTAGCGCTGTGCTGCTGTGCCGCCCGGGTCCCTAGCGCTGTGCTGCTGTACCGCCCGGGTCCCTAGCGCTGTGCTGCTGTACCACCCGGGTCCCTAGCGCTGTGCTGCTGTACCGCCCGGGTCCCTAGCGCTGTGCTGCTGTACCGCCCGGGTCCCTAGCACTGTGCTGCTGTACTGCCTGGGCCCCTAGCGCTGTGCCGCCCGGGTCCCTAGCGCTGTGCTGCTGTACCGCCCGGGTCCCTAGCGCTGTGCTGCTGTGCCGCCCGGGTCCCTAGCGCTGTGCTGCTGTACCGCCCGGGTCCCTAGCGCTGTGCTGCTGTACCGCCCGGGTCCCTAGCGCTGTGCTGCTGTACCGTCCGGGTCCCTAGCGCTGTGCCGCTGTGCCGCCCGGGTCCCTAGCGCTGTGCCGCTGTACCGCCCGGGTCCCTAGCGCTGTGCTGCTGTACCGCCCGGGTCCCTAGCGCTGTGCTGCTGTATCGCCCGGGTCCCTAGCGCTGTGCCGCTGTACCGCCCGGGTCCCTAGCGCTGTGCTGCTGTACCGCCCGGGTCCCTAGCGCTGTGCCGCCCGGGTCCCTAGCACTGTGCTGCTGTACCGCCCGGGTCCCTAGCGCTGTGCTGCTGTACCGCCCGGGTCCCTAGCACTGTGCTGCTGTGCCGCCCGGGTCCCTAGCGCTGTGCTGCTGTACCGCCCGGGTCCCTAGCGCTGTGCCGCCCGGGTCCCTAGCGCTGTGCTGCTGTACCGCCCGGGTCCCTAGCGCTGTACCGCCCGGGTCCCTAGCGCTGTGCTGCTGTACCGCCCGGGTCCCTAGCGCTGTGCTGCTGTACCGCCCGGGTCCCTAGCGCTGTGCTGCTGTACCGCCTGGGTCCCTAGCGCTGTGCTGCTGTACCGCCCGGGTCCCTAGCGCTCTGCTGCTGTACCACCCGGGTCCCTAGCGTTGTGCTGCTGTACCGCCCGGGTCCCTAGCGCTGTGCTGCTGTACCGCCCGGGTCCCTGGCGCTGTGCTGCTGTGCCGCCCGGGTCCCTAGCGCTGTGCTGCTGTACCGCCCGGGTCCCTAGCCCTGTGCTGCTGTACCACCCGGGTCCCTAGCGTTGTGCTGCTGTACCGCCCGGGTCCCTAGCGCTGTGCTGCTGTACCGCCCGGGTCCCTGGCGCTGTGCTGCTGTACCGCCCGGGTCCCTAGCACTGTGAGGCAGCAGTGCTAACCATTGTGCCGCTGTGGTGTGCACACAATGGTTTCGCTGCTCATCCAGCAGGCCTCTTTTTAGTTTGAGCTAAATGGTTATTCGCAAGGTTTTTTTTGAGAGGTTAAGTAATAAATTGAAGTGTGTAATCAGTCTCCTTTCACTTTCTGCCTGATTTCCATTCTTTTGAGTCTCGGCTGGAAGCTGAATTTGGAGCTCTGTACTTCGATTCTGCAAAATCATCGTCAGGCTGTTCTCCAACTTATCCACTGAGAAATGGGAATTTCCTGTTAGATTCACCCCTAATCAATGGGCGGCACTGTGGCGCAGTGGTTAGCAGTGTTACCTAACGGCACCGAGGACCCGGGTTCGATCCCGGCCCCGGGTCACTGTCCGTGTGGAGTTTGCACATTCTCCCCGTGTCTGCGTGGGTCTCACCCCCACAACCCAAAGATGTGCAGGGTATTGGCCATATCTTTTTATTAAAACAGTAATAAATACATACAAGGCCAAACGGTACAAACACTAATTTTGTGTTAGGGAAACAGGATATTCTCCCTTCAGTCCCAATGTCAGTCCCACAGTGTCACGGACAGTGACCCAGGGCCGGGAGGGGGTGGGTACTCTGATTATTAAAACAGTTCACAACACATATTCTACATGAAAGAAATGGTACGAGCACTAAACTTTGCGCTGGAGAGACCAGATACCCTTGCCTCTGTACCAACAGAAGGGAAAGGAAGGGGAATGATGGGGAGAGAGGGGAAAGGAGGGTGATGGGGAGGGAGGGGAAAGGAGGGTGGTGGGGAGGGAGGGGAAAGGAGGGTGGTGGGGAGGGAGGGGAAAGGAGGGTGGTGGGGAGGGAGGGGAAAGGAGGGTGGTGGGGAGGGAGGGGAAAGGAGGGTGGTGGGGAGGGAGGGGAAAGGAGGGTGGTGGGGAGGGAGGGGAAAGGAGGGTAATGGGGAGGGAGGGGAAAGGAGGGTGGTGGGGAGGGAGGGGAAAGGAGGGTGGTGGGGAGGGAGGGGAAAGGAGGGTGATGGGGAGGGAGGGGAAAGGAGGGTGGTGGGGAGGGAGGGAGTCAGAGTGTTGATGGAGGGGGCCCAATAGAACACTGCCTGAACTATGTACGGAGTCAGAAAAACAAAAGAACCTTCAATTATGATGTGCCAGTTTCCTGGAATCCCCCAGCGGGGGTGAGGGGCGACAGTTTGAGGCACGAGTGAGCCCTGCACCCCACTACAGAGAGCCTCATGTGCACCCTGCGCTCCCAACACTGGGCGGCTGACAACCTTCGGACAGTCACCCTCCGGGCCCGAATCCTCCACCACACTGAGTGTGGCAGGCGACAAGGGGCCACTGTGATAAACCACTGTTAGTGTATTATATGTATTGTGGTAAACTGTTACTGTACTACAACATGTATTGTGGTAAACCACTGCCTGATGGCTCCGCCTGTGGCTCCTCCCCTCGGGCTCGGTATAAAGGTGGCTGACCTCCAGCCCTGCCCCAGTTCGGGATCAGTGGCCAAGAGGCCTCCTGTTTAGCTTATTAAAGCCACAGTTTCGTTCGCTACTCGTCTTGTGTTAATTGATGGCACATCACCCACCAATCACCCCAGGGGCTAAATTGCCCCTTAATTGGATGAATTGAGTGCTCTAAATTATCATGACCAGTCTCCAGCTGCATGAAAAGCAGACAGACCCAGTTCCTCATTAACCACTGGATGTAAAATCGACAGAGTTGCTCTGGGCACTACACACAGTAACAATGAGCTTCCAGCATTGCCCCACAAAGCATCCAGGACTCACGCCGTCCCTGGCCGATGCGCTAGCCCCAGAATTGTGCAGGGGCCTGTGAGCTTGCTGTGAGGAGCTGTTCACTAATAGGAGTTGGTGCCTGACCCAGCAGCAGCAGCCAGGAGCTTTGCAAAGCTTGATCAATAATTCAATAATACATTCTGAGTGAGTGCGCAGGGTATTTTTAACCAAATCAATACAATATCACTGGCATTAGCCGTCTCTTTGACACATGAGTTATGAAGGTCTTTTTCATGAATAAAATAGCAGCAGTATGGCAGCCAGTTTTGGATGTTCTGTTTGTTCACTGCCCTGCGTTTACTGTGTGAATTAGAGTGTTTACTCAGTATATCTCTCCAACTGATCCTCCAACAAGCCTCACTGCGCTCTCTGGGCTTTTGTTCCTTTGAATTCCGGAGTAAACGTGTTTCCAAACCACACAGGCACCTTGCTCCCACCCCAGTGGTTGAGGTAAGGAACGGTTTGTAAAGTGACCCACTGGGAGATGAGAGCCAGCGAGGGCGCCTGGGATTTCAGTCTGACTGGGTGTGAGCGGCACGGTTATGGTGAGGAGAATCCGCACAGGGTGTTGTTGGGGAGACCGTGGCAGAGACTGAGGGGTTACGGAACCACGGAGTATATCCCAGGATCAAAAACCCAAGCCATTCGGTCCCTCTGTTGGGCTAAGCTTGACCATTACTTTAGGAGCAATAGATTCACCCTCCCATCTATAAAATCATAGAATTTACAGTGCAGAAGGAGGCCATTCAGCCCATCGGGTCTGCACCAGCCCTAGGAAAGAGCACCCTACTTAGGTCCACAACTCCACCCTATCCCCGTAACCCAGCAACTCCACCTAACCTTTTTGACACTAAGGGCAATTTAGCATGGCCAATCCACCTAACCTGCACATCTTTGGACTGTGCGAGGAAACCGGAGCACCCGGAGGAAACCCACGCAGACACGGGGAGAATGTGCAAACTCCCCACACAGACAGTTAACTGAGGTCAGAATTGAACCTGGGACCCTGGAGCTGTGAGGCAGCAGTGCTAACCACTGTGCCTCCCTAAATGTGCAAACACCACACAGACAGTGACTCGGGGCCGGGATCGAACCTGGGTCCTTGGTGCTGTGAGGCCGCAGTGCTAACCACTGCGCCACTGTGACACCACTCTTCCGGAATATAAAGAAAAATATCTGTAAATTCCTGTGACCTTTAGTCCACCTTTCCTAGTTGTCCATTTTGTGCGTTCACACTGGATTGCCCAGAGAAGCTGACCCGGTCTGATAACCATTGTTGGATGGGGCACGTGGGCAGGTTTGCATCAAATCACGTTCAATTCTGATGCAGCTGGGTGGAGACACATGCACACGGGAAGAATGGCAACAGAGAGTTTCTATCAGTTCTCTGATAATCCAGAGGCCTGGACTAATAATCCAAAATTCAGACCTGACCAGGGCAATGGGGCTAACCTCAGTATTGTAGGGTTCTGCTTCACTGATGCTCCTTCAGGAAAGGGACTCTGCCGTCCTTACCCGGTCTACACTCCAGGTCCACAGCTCTTAACTGGCCCTCTGCACTGATCCAGCAAACCAGCCAGCTGTGTACAGGACAGTGACCCACCACAACCATCACAAGGGCAATTTAGGGATGGGCAATAAATGCCAGCCTGCCAGGGACAACCTTTGTTCACCTGAGCGAAACCTGTGGAGCTGACACCTTCTCTTCACCTGAATCTAAACCCTCAGGAGAGAATTAAATAATTAGCAGCAGAAACTGAACGTCGACAAGGATGTGCAGGGACTTGAAGTAATCCAGGACGTGGTGCACATCAGCACGAGGAATCCGCCTCTTTTTAATGGGGTTCTTAATAGGCTGGGTGTTCTGATTAAAAACACTTGCGCTGCGATTTAATTTGCATCAGTTTACATGGTGTCAGCATTGTAAATACATGAGTGCAAAAGAACAGGAATCCAATATTGGTTTCTTCATTATACTGCAGCGGCAAGTATTGGTGATCCGTCTCCTTCACTCTGCAGGTGAATAAACAATCTGCGGCCTGCAAGATCAGTTAGGTTCAATTACAGCAAACCAGGAAGTAAATGTTTACCTCATCTGGAAATAAAATTCAAAGTTGCGCCTGTTGCAGCCTCACACAATACATGACAGCCATTCGCTGGTTCCTTCCTCAGCACAATGCCTTGACCAATCAGAGTCAAGCTGTCTGGTTTCAATTTTCAAACATCGCTTGGCAGTTAACTGTCAGTCACCATTAACTGGTGCATTCCCCTCTTCTGTGGCTACGTTCACGGCCGGGTGTGTTTGGAGGGGGTGCACGTGAGGTTGATAATTCACGAGCCCAGTGGGCACCACGGGGGTTGAAGTGTTTTATTGACCTGGATAGGCACATTTTATTTGATGTTGAAAAGTTGCCTCTATGTTACTGCTTTTTAAAGGGGCTAGCCATTAAATTTGTTAATTTGACCTTCTGTTCATTTGTTAATTTGCCCCTTTTTATTGTTTTATTTACTAAAATACGTTAACATTGTTGTTTCCCTGACATTGAGATTGTCCTGATGAAAGATTCAACAAACTGTCTTTCTTCACCAGCACAAAATATTATTTATTAATTCATATAAAGCATGATTTTTTTAATGAGAATTTTTTTAACAAGGCAAATGATGTGTTACGTTTGTGGAGTGTTTCTAATATGAAGAAATGCTTCAGTGCATTTCATGAGGATGAAATAAATGTGTTTTTCTTTATTGATTGAAGCCACCATGTGCTTATTATTGACAATGTCGACAGTTCCCAGTTCTCCGTCTCTCCGGGATTCAGCGCTGCCCAGTCCTCAGTCTCTCCGGGATTCCGGCAATACACACATCCTCACACACACACACACATATATCCTCACACACACACACACACACATATATCCTCACACACACACACACACACACATACATCCTCACACACACACACACACATACATCCTCACTCACCCACACACACATACATCCTCACACAATCCCCCACACACACACATACATCCTCACTCACATACACACACACACACACATCCTCACACACACACACACACACACATATATCCTCACACACACACACACACACACATATATCCTCACACACACACACACACACATACATCCTCACACAATCCCCCACACACACACATACATCCTCACTCACATACACACACACACGCACACATCCTCACACACACACACACATACATCCTCACACACACACACACATACATCCTCACTCACCCACACACATATATCCTCACACAATCCCCCACACACACACATACTCCTCACACACACATCCTCACACACAAACACATCCTCACACATACACACACACCTGCCGTTACACACACCCTCACACACACACACACACACACATACATCCTCACACACACACACACATATACATCCTCACACACACACATACATCCTCACACAATCCCCCACACACACACATACATCCTCACTCACATACACACACACACATCCTCACACACAAACACATCCTCACACACATACACACACACATACACACACACCTGCCGATACACACACCCTCACACATACATCCTCACACACACACACCCTCACACATACATCCTCACACACACACACATACATCCTCACACACACACACACACACACACATACATCCTCACACACACACACATACATCCTCACACAATCCCCCACACACACACACATACATCCTCACTCACATACACACACACATCCTCACACACACATACATCCTCACACAGTCCCCCACACACATACATACATCCTCACTCACATACACACACACACATCCTCACACACAAACACATCCTCACACACATACACACACACCTGCCGATACACACACCCTCACACATACATCCTCACACACACACACCCTCACACATACATCCTCACACACACACACATACATCCTCACACACACACACACACATACATCCTCACACACACACACATACATCCTCACACAATCCCCCACACACACACACACACACATCCTCACACACACACACACACACACATCCTCTCACACACACACTTCCTCACACACAGACACACACACTGATCTGCTGTGTATTCTCTGTCTCTCAGGATCTGCTGTGTACTCTCTGTCTCTCTGGATGTTCTGTGTGCTCTCTGGCTCTCTGGACGTTCTGTGTGCTCTCTGGCTCTCTGGACGTTCTGTGTGTCTGCTCTCCATCCTTGATTTGCTGCCTGCATTCCACCAATCCTTTCACAGAATAAATATCTAAACAGCGAAGCTTGTCCATGCTGCATGTTCCAACAGCGGCCATTACCCGGACACAACGCCACTGACCCTCGTTGCCTACATTAACCGTGGAATAATAGCTCTGTCCATGGTGCTGATCCACCTCTCACTCTCCATCACAGCTTCTTTAGTTGTGGTGCTTGAGAAGATTCAGAATTTAGCTGCATTGTGTACAGAGTGCATCAAATTTACTGCAGTTTCTCACAATACTTGTTCTCCCAAATATTTCCTCCTCTCCATCATTAACCCACCACTCTGTCCCCCCGCCCCCCCTCCCCAATTTAATGAGATGGTTTTGACATTCCTCCCCCCCCCCAAGGCAGATCTAGCAGTTATATAAAAAGGCATTTTCAGCAAAATACATGTGAAAATTCTGCGCTAAATTGTTTATTTATGGAAATTTAAAATATTGATGTGAACTGGAACTTTAGTAAATAAATTCTGTTTTCTCTGATATGAATTCAACCCTCCTGCTCGGTGTGAAATGATATTCAGAATGCTTGGTGACACTGGAACACGCTTCCTCTTTTGACACTTATTTCCTGTGATATTAGAATGATAATATGCAGTCTAACCTGGCAGACGTTAGGGGCAATTTTAACTTGCAAGTCAGATGTAAACATTTTTAAAGTCTCAAACGTGACCCTGACCTGCACACCCCTGGATGTTACTGGAAGTGGGGAAATCAACTAACCCACTCCTCAGAGGATGGGATCCATCAGCTTCAAAGATACAAAAACACAGCACAGGAACAGGCCCCTGGACCCTCCAAGCCTGTGCCAATCATGCTGCCTGTTTAAACTAAAACCTTCTGCACTTCCGGGGTACATATCCCTGTATTCCCATCCTGAGCGACACGGTAGCACTGTTGCTTCACAGCTCCAGGGTCCCAAGTTCAATTCCCAGAGTGAGCCTCTGTGCGGAGTCTACACGTTCTCCCCGTGTGTGCGTAGGTTTCCTCCGGGTGCTCTGGTTTCCTCCCACAGTCCAAAGATGTGCGGGTCAGGTGGATTGGCCGTGTTAAATTTCCCTCAGGTTCGGTGGGGTTACTGGGTTACCAGATTGGCCATGCTAAATTGCCCCTTCGTGTCCAAATGGTTGGGTAACGGCAATAGGGTGGCGACGTGGGCTGCTCTTTCCAAGAGCCGGTGCAGACTCGATGGTCCGAATGGCCTCCTTCTGCACTGTAAATTCTATGATTCTATATTCATGTATTTGTCAAGATGCCTCTTAAACGTCACTGTCGTCCCTGCTTCCACCACCTCCCCCAGCATCGAGTTCCGGACATCCTCAGCCCTCTGTGTAAAAAACGTACCCCGTACATCTCCTCTAAACTTTGCCCCTCGCACCTTAAACCTATGTCATCAAGTAATTGACTCTTCCACTCTGGGAAAAACGTCTGACTATCCACGGGGCTGGTTTAGCTCACTGGGCTAAATCGCTGGCTTTGAAAGCAGACCAAGGCAGGCCAGCAGCACGGTTCGATTCCTGTAACAGCCTCCCCGAACAGGCGCCGGAATGTGACGACTAGGGGCTTTTCACAGTAACTTCATTGAAGCCTACTCGTGACAATAAGCGATTTTCATTTCATTTCATGGGTCCATGCCCCTCATAATTTTGTCGACCTCTATCAGGTCACCCCTCAACCTCTGTCGTTCCAGTGAAAACAAACCAAGTTTCTCCAACCTCTCCATACCAGGCAACATCCTGGTAAATCTCTTCTGCACCCTTTCTAAAGCCTCCACTTCCTTCTGGTAGTGTGGCAACCAGAATTGTGCACAGTATTCCAAGTGTGGCCTAACTAAGGTTCTATATAGCTGCAACATGACTTGACACAATTTTTATACTCAATGCCCCGGCCAATGAAGGCAAGCATGCCGTATGCCTTCTTGACCATCTTCTCCACCTGCGTTGTGACTTTCAGTGACTCGGAGCCATGACGTCATGTTGCAGCTGTACAAAACTCTGGTGCGGCCGCATTTGGAGTATTGTGTGCAATACCGGAAACTGGAGCACCCGGAGGAAACCCACGCAGACACGGGGAGAACGTGCAGACTCCGCACAGACAGTGAACCAAGCCGGGAATCAAGCCTGGGTCCCTGGCGCTGAGAAGCAACAATACTAACCACTGTGCTACTCTGCCGCCCCTGTATGGATATAGGGAGGGGGAGTCGGCTCGGTAGAGCGCTCTTTCAGAGGGTTAGTGTAGACTCAATGGGCCAAAAGGCCTCCTTCTGCACTGTCAGGATTCTGTGGATTACATCCAGAACATGTGTGAACCTCAGTCAAAGAAAAGATTGGATTTTGTGACACGATCCAGGGATGAGATTCAAGGTGTAAATAAACACTCAGTTTGGGGATTGTTCGATAAATGGAGGAGACAGACTCAATTTTCACAGACAGACCCATTGCTGGCTCTTGCAGTCATTTGCCTGAGAATAAACTCCTTCATTCAGTCAGACTGCAGTTTTATTTTTTCTCCATGTGGCAAATTAAAATTGATCAGACGAAGCCGTCACTGCCAAAGCTTCAATTGGAAAAAATACCCTGAAAGGCCGATAGTAAAATCAATTTTCTTATCTAATTACAATCGTATTCCACAGCAGAAGGGAGGAATGTTGATTCTGTGTGGGGAAAGGACATTAAACAACAGACAAAGTAACCTCAATCCTTTCACAAACGAAGCCCTTTGGAATGAATTTCCTGAAGGCAGCTTTTAATGGTCTCTGGCCCCAGATTCAGATCATGGTGCAGGTCCTGCGCAGTTCACTTGTTCCTGGATGTTGTGCCCAGTCAGCTGATACATTGAACAGATTGGAGGAAGCGATGCCAGACAACTCCGTCTGAAAGAGCTCAAAGCTTTTATCTGCTGGGTCAAGTTCACACATTCAGGAAGGTTTCACATGTTTGTAGCAGCCGGGAGCTTGATTCGGAGATGGACGATTTCTGAACTGTGTTTCCCATTTTGTCAGATTCACTCAGTAGCAGAAACTCACTTGATCCCCATTCTCAGAGTTTTTTTTTTTAAATTTAGAGTACCCAATTATTTTTTCCAATTAAGGGGCAATTTAGCATGGCCAATCTACCTACCCTGCACATCTTTGGGTTGTGGGGGTGAAACCCACGCAGACACGGGGAGAGCCATTCTCAGAGTTGACCACACAATCCAGACCAACAATTCTGCGCAGGGCAGGGGAGCGCTGCACTGTGAGAGGGTCAGTGCTGAGGGAGTGCCGCACTGTCAGAGGGTCAGTACTGAGGGAGTGCCACACTGTCAGAGGGTCAGTACTGAGGGAGTGCCGCACTGTCAGAGGGTCAGTACTGAGGGAGTGCTGCACTGTCAGAGGGTCAGTACTGAGGTAGTGCCGCACTGTCAGAGGGTCAGTACTGAGGGAGTGGCCGCACTGTCAGAGGGTCAGTACTGAGGGAGTGCCACACTGTCAGAGGGTCAGTACTGAGGGAGTGCTGCACTGTCAGAGGGTCAGTACTGAGGGAGTGCCACACTGTCAGAGGGTCAGTACTGAGGGAGTGCCACACTGTCAGAGGGTCAGTACTGAGGGAGTGCTGCACTGTCAGAGGGTCAGTACTGAGGGAGTGCCACACTGTCAGAGGGTCAGTACTGTGGGAGTGCTGCACTGTCAGAGGGTCAGTACTGAGGGAGTGCTGCACTGTCAGAGGGTCAGTACTGAGGGAGTGCTGCATTGTCAGAGGGTCAGTACTGAGGGAGTGCTGCATTGTCAGAGGGTCAGTACTGAGGGAATGCCGCACTGTCAGAGGGTCAGTACTGAGGGAGTGCTGCACTGTCAGAGGGTCAGTACTGAGGGAGTGCTGCACTGTCAGAGGGTCAGTACTGAGGGAGTGCCGCACTGTCAGAGGGTCAGTACTGAGGGAGTGCTGCACTGTCAGAGGGTCAGTACTGAGGGAGTGCTGCACTGTCAGAGGGTGGGTACTGAGGGAGTGCTGCACTGTCAGAGGAGTTCACTACCAGATGAGACGTTAACATGAGCTTCCCTTTCCCTGTTGCGGTGGATATAGCTGGTTTGTAACGCAGCACACAGCCAACAACGTGGGTTCAATTCCCGTACTAGCCTCCCCGAACAGGCGCCAGAATATGGCGACCAGGGGCTTTTCACAGTCACTTCATTGATGCCTACTCATGACAATAACGATATTATTATTATTACTATTATTAAGGTCCTGTGCCGTTGTCTTAAGAGACTCCTTCTGACTTGTTGCACTCTAATTGGTGAAGAGGAATAGGCCTGGCAGCAGTTAGTCAGGCACAGCCAATCATTTTATGACTGTCTCCCATCATCTGATTGACCCCGATTTGATCGTGCCAGTTTCCAATGCGTACTGGAATCTGCACAGGGGGATGTTCGCTCCCTCACACAGACACGTATATACAGGGAGGCGGGATAGAAAAGAGGGAGTTTACAACTACGGACAACAACAGTAAAAGAACTACAGAAATGAATCTTAGTTTACATGATTCCAGTGTCTGAGATGTCAATGTCCAGAGCGAGTTTCCTTTGTGGCGGATCAATTACTTGTTGGAGACACAAACGTGAAACGAATGATGCTGCAGCGCGGTGGGGTTTCTGTTTGATGGTGATAATCAGAGAATCTTTGAGGCTTCGAGAGGTTGAGCGATGGTGGGCCGGCTCCTTGGTCATTGGGAGATCTGCTCGAGACCCTTCCTGTTAATGTTAAACCAGCAGGTTGAGCTGTGAGGCTGGAAATGCGATCTTACAATAAGCCAAAAGGCTAGAAACATAGGGTCATGTGACAGGGCCCATCAACGAGTTAATTGCATCCTCGCAAGCTCATTTCTGTGTTCTTGGCCAAAATTTATTGTTTCCCTTAGAAGTGAAACAGTGGCCATTAACACTTTTTCAGATGTAATGAGTTTCGATGTATAGGTTGTTGTCGCTGTCTGAGTTTGCGGGGGGGGGGGGGGGGAGGCGTCAGTGCCTCTATTCATCGTCTAGTTTTGTGATAATAATGTAACATTACAGCGGAGTGTGAAACTCCACAGGACGGGGGGGTGGAACTCTTTTGTTGTTATGATCTGTATAATCCAGAACAGGTTTGCCAATCTTGTGAGTCATATGACCTGTGGCAGCCATTTTGTAGTTCAGCAGAAGCCATTTAAAAAAACTCTCAAAAAGGAATAAAGTTTTGATGAATACGGACAGAACACAAATCCACTCGAAAATCAGGAGAAGGGGAAACACAGCTGATACACGTAGCCTACTCTTCCCAGCCCCATAAATCTCTCATTTTTAGATTATAAATCGCCCTCAATCTATCTCTAGAAGCATCTAAAAGCATATCACCAACAAATAAATATACAGTTTACAGCTGGATCCCCCACAATCAGTATCCAGAGGGTTACCATTGATCAGAAACTAAACTGGACTATAGCTATATTAACACTATCGCTAGCAGAGCAGGTCAAAGACTAGCTGGATTCTCCATCAGCGGAATACTCCATTTTGCCAGCAGCCTGGGGGTTTCCCGATGGCGTGGGGCTGCCCCACAATGGGAAAGCCCATTGACCGACTGGCGTAACAGAGAATTCCGCTGGCTGGTCGAGGCAAAAATGTGGTGCGGCGGGATGGAGATCCAGCCTTCGGAATCCTATGGTGAGTAACTCACCTCCTGACCCCCCAAAGCCTGTCCTCCATCAACAAGGCACAAGTCAGGAGTGTGATGGAATACTCTCCACTGGCCTGGATGAGTTCAGCTCCAACAACACTCAAGGAGCTCAACACCATCCAGGACAAAGCAGCCCCGCTTGATTTCTCTCCCTACCACAAACATTCACTCCCTCCACCACCGCCTCACAATGGCAGCCGTGTGTACCATCTACAAGATGCACTGCAGTAACTCACCAAGGCTCCTTAGACAGCACCTTCCAGACCCACAGCCTCTACCATCTAGAAGGACAAGAGCAGCAGATACCTGGGAACCCTACCACCTGGAGGTTCCCCTCCGAGTCACTCACCACCTCGACTGTGAAATATATCGGCTGTTCCTTCACCGTCACTGGGGCAACATCCTGGAACTCCCTCCCTAACAGCACAGTGGGTGTATCTACACGGCAGGGACTGCAGCGGTCGAAGAAGGCAGATCACCGCTACCTTCTGAAGGGCAACTAGGGATGGGCAATAAATGTTGGCCTAGCCAGCGACGCCCACGTCCTGTAACTTCTTTTGGTGAGTATTTTACCTTTTATTTGTAGAATTGCAGGTATGATGTAATAACTGTACAAAATGGACAGATTAAATAAATATTTGATAGTGCTGAGTTTGGTTTACTGGAGAGGGAGGATAGATTGTCATCTGGAAACGGTTGGCCCTCCCTCTGGGTTCAGAGAGGGTGTCACTACACCCGAGTAGTCCAGTCGTACCCGCGTGTAAATGGTCAGTTTGATAGCCACAGAAGTAAACACGGAAGCAAATGAAAGAGGCTTTATCAGAATTCACAGATGGCTCACGTTGCCCTTGTTCTTGAGAGGATTAACCTTGCAGCGTATCGCAGTCACAGAGACTGAGAGAGAGAGTGCAGGCTTCACACAGTAAGACGTATTCCTGTATTATGGGATGACAACATACATAATCAATGAGACAGTGAGGTTTAGTTCAACTGATAAAGGCAAATCCAACTGTCAGAACGTCCATAAGAGGAATGTGATGATTCAGATACCTTTTAAAAAATGGCATATAACAGTGACAGAATTTGGACATGGAGAGTTTGAATCCTGACAGACACACACAAGCAGCCCACCAAGCGATGAAAGGCTTGGGTCAGAGATATAGCAACGTTAAGATATAAATAACCATCTTTGAAATGTTTGTTTTATGGTCTGTTTCATCATTGATTCAGCAAATCAATCAGAGAAAAGACACAATACTTTGCACGACTGTTGTTTCAACATGAACTGATTCAGCTTCAGAATAATGACAACGGGCGCGATTTAACACCCCAGAAACACAATCCCGGGGCGGAATTCTCCCCTGCCCCCCACCCCCCGGTAGGAGAATCGGCGGGTCACCGCGTGAATCCCGCCACTCCGCCCCGGCACCCGCACCCGATTATCCCCCCCCCCCCCCCCCCCCAAACCGGCGCGGTGAGATTCACGGCTGGCCGCTGGGAGAATCGCCGCTCGCCGTTTGTAATGGGTGAGCGGCGATTCTCCGGCACAGATGGGCCGAGCGGCCTGCCCAATATGACGGGTTCCTGCCGGAGCAGTCCACACCTGGTCACTGCCGGCAGGAACAGCACTGGAATACTATGGGGGGCGGTCTGTCGGGGGGAGGAGGGGGGGGGAGGGGGGATCCAGCACTGGGGGAGGTGCTCAAAAGGGATCTGGCCGGTGATCAGTGCCCACCAATCAGCAGGCTGGCCACTCTGAAGGAGGAACTCCTTTCCTCCACCGCCCAGTAAGATCCATCCAACAATTCTTGCGGGGCGGCCGCGGGGAGGACAGCAACCGCGCATGCGCGGGTTGGCGCCGGCTGACCTGCGCATTTACGCGGCGCTGCTTTTATAGGCGCCACGGCCCGGTGCGAGTAAATGACGCGGCGCCGCTCCTAGCCCCCCCAGGGGTGGGAGAATAGGGGGCGAGGAGCGGCCTCCGATGCTGGAGTGAAACACTCCGGTTTTCACTCCGGAGTCGGGACTTAGTCTCCCGATGGGAGAATTGCGCCCCCATTCCAGACGTGAATAGCGGGAATTCTATCAAACGAGACTGTGCTTTTACCTGCTCTCTGCCGGGATCGCCCCCCCCCCCCCTCCCCCCCGCCTCCCACTGAGGCCGCACTGACCTTGTCAGTGCAAGAAGAGATCGGGGAGCCATTTTTAAATACCCCTGCCCCCACCCCCCGATCTCTGGAGATACTGGGTGCGATCGAATAGCTTTAGGGAGCTTTGGATCTGCGGGGGGGGGGGGGGGGGGTGAGAGGACAGGCGGTGAAGATGAATATCCTCCCAAGGGGTTTGGATTCTGTTCCAGTCTCTCCCAGTCTTTATTTCTCAGGCTTTCTTTAGTAAGTTAATATCTAATTTTTGTTTTGGGGGGGTGGGGTAAGACACTTTGTGTTCTCAGGGTATTTCTGCAATTTGGGAGGGGGGGGGGGGTTGGTTGGCACTCCCTAATCTGCTGTTACTACGGCAGGGCAAACATTGAGAAAGTGCCAGAGTGGTTTAAGAATTCGGACTCTATATGGGGCGGATGGAGGAATCTTTGTGTATAGGATCGAGTCTGAGAGCCCTTGTTACTACTCCACTCCCATTCTCTCCTGTTAAATTTTCATCGAGCCCAGTGGTAATCGCCTGTTTCAGGATTTGGAATCAATTTAGGCAGCATTTCAAATTAGGCTCAATGTCACAGTTGGCGCTGATTTGTAGGAACTATAAATTTGTGCCGTCTGGTTTAGATTCAATATTCAGGGCATGGGAGAGGGAGGGTTGGTGAGATTGAGAGATATGGGTGGGATTCTCCCACCCCCGGCCGGGCTGGAGAATCGCCGGGGGGGGCGGCGTGAATTCCGCCCCTGCCGGGTAGGGGAGAATCCCGCCCATGTTTCTGGAGGGTAGATTCACCGGTCTTGGTGAGATTTTGGAGAGGTTCCAGCTCCCGGGAGGGAATGTATTCAGATAATTCCAGGCACGCGACTTTGTACGTAAGGAGCTTCCTTTGTTTCCCTTGGTGCCACCGCCTGCGCTTATGGATTGTGTCCTGTCCTTGGATGAGTGAGGGGAGGGAGGAGCTCAGACATTTCCGGGCAGTCCTGGATGATGGAGCAGGCATCACGGGACGAAGAAGAAATGGGAGGAGGAGCTGGGTTTGGTCCTCGAGGGGGAGGTGTGGAGAGAGATCCTTAACGGGGTTTAACGTCACCTCCAGCACAGGGCGCACCTGACCAGGGCATGTATGAGTGGGTTCTTCTGAGGGGTGGAGGACAGTTGTGAGAGGCGCTGTAGAGGGCCGGAGAACCACACACACATGTTCTGGTCATTTTTGGGTCTCCCTTTTTGAAACTAGGTCATTCTGGGTGTTCAGCTGGAGCTGTGCCCATTGGTGTCCATGTGGCCATGTTGGAAGTGTCAGACTGGCTGGTGCTTGTGGAGGAAGGCAGGTGTCTTGGCCTTCGTCTCGCTAATAGCTCAGAGGTGAGTCTTGCTCGGGCGGAGGTCTCAGGTGTCGCCTCAGGCTTCGGCCTGGTCAGGGGACCTGATGAAATTTTTGTACCTTGAGAAGATCAAATGTGCGATGAAGGAGTAGGTGGGCGGGTTTTACTCAAGGTGGCAGCTGTTCATTATCTTTTTCAGGGAGCTGGATATTGTCAGTTGTTGGGGGCGATGGGGGATGTGCCAGTCTTTTAGGGTCTACATTGTGGCGGAGAGTACCGGGAGGGGGTGGGGGGGGGTGCGATGGTGGGGGAGGGGGTATAGTCTTGGTATAAAACTGGGTTGGGATGGGTTGTGTTAGGGTTATTTTTATAATTTTGAAAATTTTGTTTGAATAAAAATATTTTAAAGAAAAAATAGTTTCTAGAGGTTCCCCCACCATTGACGTTAAACGGATTGGTCTGTAGTCACAGGGCTTCCCCTTACTCGCTTTTTGAACAAGGGTTTGCAATTTTCTCGTCCTCTAGTGACACCCTTGCGTCTAAGGAAGACTGAAAAATCATGAGCAGTGCCTCTGAAATGTCCCCTTTCACTTCCTTCAGTATCCGGCCATGTGCCGACACTCAATCCTAGTGCCGAGGGAACTTTGAGTACATTCAGCCTGTCCGATACCTCCTCCTTATCAATTATAAAGTGTCTGAATTTCCTCGTCTTTCCCCATGGCCTGGATGATGAACAACCCCCAAATCCAGACACTCCAGCCCCTTGTTCTTCCAATCTGTGCTGGACTGACCCCAGACTGAGTGCGGATGCTCCATTACAGCTGAAAATCTTTCTTCTGATCCTCGCTGCAGGGTCCTGACCTGCCTGTCAGTAAGGAAGATCTTCCTCGGCAAACATATCCAAATGTCGTCCACAGAATTCACACCCATATCAGCAGGATTGGTAATCCACTTGATTTATTGCTCGTTCGAATTCCAAAGACTTAGATAAACATGCTTCGCGCACAGTGCCAAGTATGGCTACTTGGCCATCAGAATTCCACCTTTTTAATTAAAAATTCATTGGTATAAAATAGCAATGGAACAAAACCTCACCCGAGAAGCACAGAATTAGGTTCTAATGTAAAATTAATTCTTTGCCTCAATGCTGCCAGATTTCTGTTGTTGTGTACATGTATATTTAATTATACAGCAAGCATTATGTTCTGAATGTCATGCTGTACACCCCTGAGATATGTTAATGTCTGTGAGATGGAACACTAATCTAGATTGCAATTGAGTACACAAGGAAATGAATTATTCCAACATCACACTTAGCTTAACATTGGGCTGACAGAGTAAAGGAGGTTACACCGTGAAAATTTATGGGTCAGGTCGGTCCCAGAATAAATTCCCAAAACAGATCACCTCGTCACTTTTCTCATTTTTGGTGGGACAAATTGCCTTCCGCCTTTCCTTATGTGGTGCCCGTTCCTCTACCTGGAAGCTATTGTACAACTGGCATCACAGCCGGTTATGTCTATTTAAGTTATCCGCTGAGCTGTTTCCCAACTAATACATCCATCGGAAAATTGCATCAGTGGTCCAGGTTTCTAATCCCTGACTCTGGTTTCCAAATGGCTGGCTGCCTGTTCCCAACCCCTTTGTTTTCCGATATTTTCAATATTCCAATGGTCGGAACCCTCCTCCTCTCCCATCCCCCCCCCCCCCCCCCCCCCCCCCCCCCACCGCAAACTTTCCAATTACACCTGCCTAACTTTCAAAGTCTTCGCTTTCTACCACTTACTTCCTCACAGCGCCAGGGACCCGGGTTCGATTCCGGCCTCGGATCACTGTCTGTGCGGAGTCTGCATGTTCTCCCCGTGTCTGCGTGGGTTTCCTCCGGGTGCTCTAGTTTCCTCCCACAGTCCAAAGATGTGCACGTTAGGTGGATTGGCCATGCTAAATTGCCCCTTAGTGTTCAAAGGTTGCCTGGGATTACAGGGTGTAGGAGTGGACCTTGGTACTGTGCGCTTCCAGAGGGTCAGTACAGACTTGATGGGCCAACTGACTGAGTCCGCAGCCACCACACCGAGTTCCCAACAGTGAGACCACACGTGGCCCACACAGGAACTCGGGCGGTCGGGGGCAGAGCATCGGGGGCGTCGGCCTCTGGCAGTGGCCTGAGGCCATGGATGCGTGGTGCGGTGTACTACTGAACGCAATTTTGGCGACAGCGACCGGAGAATCCAGCCCCATATTCTTGGCTAAAATACAAACCGCACGAAAGTATTCAGCCCAGTAGGAATTGTTGATACACTTGTCAAGGGGGCTGTGAGCCTTGTTCAGGTTGACAGTTTTATGAGCAGTTGGTAGGGCTAAGTCATTTGAAGAGTTTTTTGAAAGGCTGTTTATTGTGATAGTCTTATGAGCACCTAAGATAATTAGGTTTTTATTTTGAGTGATGTTTGGTTGGCTGTGTGTTTGATAATTGTATGGGCTTCTCCGATGGTTAAGGGTTTTTGGGGAGATTTAGAATGGCTGTTTGTTTATTTTGACAGTTTCATGAGTATCACAATGTTATTAGAGGACTCATGAGTTCTCTCGATGGTGTACGCTGGGTGAGTAAGGATGGGGAAGTATGGAGGAGGCATGAAGGTATGGAGGAGTTATGGGGTATAGAGTCAGCATGGGAATGTGGATAGGATAGGTTAGTGGTCAGGGTTAACCTCGAGGACAGAATTGGACCAGTGATCCGGTGAATGGAGCCAAGCTTTCTCAGCTGCCCACCTCAGTAACCATATGTTTCCTTCTCAGCCGCGACTCAATATCTGGAGGAGACTGCCCCTACTCCAGCTTGTCCTGCCACTCCACGCATGGTGGCAGCATTGGGCAGCCACTGCCACCGAGGAAGTGGGATCCTGACCTCAGTAAATATCCTTGATGGGAAAATCCAGAACATCACCTGACCCCCCCCCCCCCCCCCCCCCCGACACAGAATGAGGGGGTGTGGGGAGGACGGGGGTGGGGGGACCTACATAGTGAATCTCGTGCTTTAATTCAAGTCTCGCAGGGTTTTTTTTTAATTGCCCGTTGCGATTTCTCCTGTCACGCTAGGTTGTTAGGCACGTCTGAACTCAGCAGCCAATGTTTCAGGTCCGCACGAACAAAACCTTGTCTTGGGTACAGCTGTTGTAAATTGTGAATCCTGCTAATGGTGTGATTATTTCATCTCACTGGTTATTGCGTTCATGCACAGTTTCCTGACTCTCAGTCAAGGCTGCAAATTAGCTGTCCTTCATCGAGTTGCAGCGTGACCTCCAGAAAACACCGTTAGCAGAAAGCGTTAGGAAAAATGTGATGTTGCTAAGTGACGGTCTCCATTGCCAAATCCATGCCCCAGTTACTGGGAGAGGGGGGGGGAATGTGACTGCAGATTAATATCGGTTTAAGCATTGCAGTGGGTAGCGGTTGGGAGATAACCTCTTCTGATCAGTGGGTGACAGTCAAGGCTTATCTGACCAGGACAATTCTACCAACATTTAGAAATGGTCGTAAATCCCTACCCTGGTTTTTAAGAGGGAGGGTGACGGCAATTTTAACTCAGTGCAAATCAAAGGACAGCAAAAGCAGGTGGGATGTGAAAGTAGCAGCCAATCCCATCCTCCGCATTCCCACTGGGCAAATTAAATTGAAATGTCCCCAGGTGTAATATAGTTGCTGCTGTGTGTCTGAGATACCGTATTATCTGATAATATGCAGACATTGTTCTTTCACATTGTCTTGTGGGCTTATAAAAGAATCCTTAAAGGCTGCGATTATGACTCCGTATTTGTCCACTGTGGGACTGAGCCACATGGGATAGAAAGATCCCAACATTGATGCCTTCTATGGGGCCGATGAGATGATTTAAGTTAGCTTTCTGCCCTAACTGTCTGACTTCACACACACAAGCAACAGGAAGGCACAGCGTTGGGAAACTGTGCTGTGCGAGGAAATCAGAAATGGCGTTTTTGTACAGAATGAGGCCATTTGGCCCATTGCATAAGCCAGCCCCAATTCCACTGGAGCCATGGGATGATTGCAGGGTTTTCCAGGCCCTGGTGTCAAGCTTTGTGCAATAGGAATCCCTCCAGCAATCAGGGCATGGAGGTACCGTGTTATACAGTAAATGGCAAAACTCTTAGGAATATGGAACATCGGGAGATCTGGGCGTGCAGTTCCACAGATCATTGAAAGTGGCAAGGCAAGTGGACAAGGCAGTCAAGAAAGCATAGGGAATGCTTACCTTCATTGGTTGGGGCATCGAGTATAAAAACTGGCAAGTCATGCCACAATTATGTACAACCTTGGTAAGGCTGCACTTGGAATATTGCGCACATTTGGTCGCCACACTACCAGAAGATTGTGGAGGCTTTGGAGAGAGTGCAGAGGAGGTTTACCAGGATGTTGCCTGGTCTGGAGGGTGTTAGCTATGTGGAGAGGCTGAATAGACTCAGACTGGTTTCATTAGAATGACGGAGGTTGAGGGGTGGCCTGATAGAGGTCTACAAGATTATGAGGGGCATGGATGGAGTGGATGGGCAGGCACTCTTTCCCAGGGTGGAGGGGTCAGTCACCAGGGGGCATAGGTTTAAGGTCCATGGGCAAAGTTTAGAGGAGATGTGTGAGGCAGGTTTTTTACGCAGAGGGTGGTGAGTGCCTGGAACACGTTGCCAGGGGAGGCTGTGGAAACAGATACATTAACGGCATTCAAAAGGCATCTTGACAAACACATGGATAGGATGGGTATAGAGGGATACGGCACAAGGAAGTGCTGAGGGGTTTGGCCAAGGTTGGCATCATGACCGGTACAGGCTTGGAGGGCCGAAGGGCCTGTTCCTGTGCTGTATTGTTCTTTGAATCTGCCCTATCAGCTTCACCTCATTCTATGGAGCCTCTGTTATCACCCAGCTGGTTTCCTATCAGCTGCATTTTGCGCAGTGAGTGACTGGGTGAGGAGCTTGATTCTCCACCATGCACTCTCTCCGCCTGGCTTTTGTCCCCCCCCCGAGTTCTCGGTTTCAATCCAGCCTCACCATTTTCATGGGTCCAATGAAATAATTCTTTGATCGTTGCATTCTGATTTCTGGCAGAGTGGAGGGAGCTGTGTTGTTGTTGAACTAGTGAATCTGGGTGCTGACTATGGAAATGAGTCTCTCACTGCACATCACTATATCCCTTCACTCGATGAAACACAAACAATCATTAAAAAATAATAAAAACTGGGAGAAAGAATAAAGGAATAGGCAGGTAGCAGAGGTTCACAATAGAATGGAATCTGGTGGCATAGTTTTACCAGGTAACACAATGTATAAATCTGATGCAGCTTTTCAATTTCTTATCACATTAAAATCGCTCCATTCAGTGAAATCACAATTCTGCTTATCTATTTATAGTTTAAATCTTAGTATGGGGGGCGGTATGAAAGTTGGAAATATAATATCCTTTTCCAAAAAGGACATCTTCTCCTTCTTGTCACAAGCTGGGGGAAATTATCTGAAGGTAATTGATGACTCTACTTTGAGCAATAAATTATCATTGTTCATGGTATCATTTATCCGAACGACTAATTCAGATCAGGCACCACCTCAGCACAGATACTGCCCCAACATCTATAAACAAGCTGGAGAGTGGCCTGGATTTGGACCCAGAGAATATACATTCCTGCTGATTCTGCGTCATGTGACGTGTAGTGACGTCAACAGTGTGCGTACGCGACCTTTGGGCAGATCATGACCTCGATTATACTGAGCAAAACCTTTAATAAACCTCTCGTCGTGTTTTACAAGGGGCCAGAGTGGGGGCAGCTCCGTACCTTTTCTGTTTGCGGCAACAAAGAAATTTAACTGGAGAGAAAAAACTGCCGACAAGGATTAAGGTGGAAAGAAATCGCTGGAAAGAAGGTTCCGTTACTAACTGTGGGGCAGTATCGGGAACAATGGGAGATTTTCGGGACCGAATCCGCGCACTCGCAGACACCGGATGAAGTACTGCTGCCGATATGAATGTTTAAACAAACGTTTGATTGCAACTGTTAACAAGAAGACCGATACATTTCCTTGCTTTGACATGAGCGGGGTCTGAGCTGCAGGGATCATGCAAAGCTACACATGAGCTGCATGTGCGCTCTGCCTAGCCTGGCAGTGCCCCCTCCTATTGCACATAAGATGTAGCTTCCCTGAATCCACATCTTTCCTGGGGGTGATCTTTTCCGCATCAGTCAAATTCTTCAGAGTTCCTGGTCTGTGTACCAAACTTCCTATATCTCTGCACTTTCTCCTGCCCTGAGTCTCTTTGCTCGTACTTTCTGCACCTTAGGGACTGTTTTAGCACAGTGGGCTAAACAGCTGGCTTGTAATACAGAACAATGCCAGCAGCGCGGGTTCAATTCCCATACCGGCCTCCCCGAACAGGCGCCGGAATGTGGCGACTTGGAGATTTTCACAGTGACTTAATTGAAGCCTACTTGTTAGAATAAGCGATTATTATTATTGTTATTATTATTATTCATCCTTGGTGCCATGACTCCCAGTGGCTTCCCACCAAACCTGGTAGACCGCCCCTGCTCGCATGGTCTATCACTCCATCTCTCCCCTCTCGTCACTTTCCATAGCCTGGGTGACCTCGAATAGCTTCTTTAAGGTAATCTCTGACTCTGCTAACTATTTGCTAATATGTCTGTGTCGTTAACACTACAGACCAGTCTGTCCCTCAACGTGTCATTTAGTGCAGACCCGAACTCGCATTGTTCTGCCATTTGTTTCAGGCATGCCATGAACTCTGTGAATGGTCTCCCCTGAGGCCCTTGTGGTCACATTAAACTTGTAACAGTGCATTATTATCAAGGGCTTGAGGGCGGCAATGACCCTTGACACAAAGGTCAATGGACATTTTCCAGGTTGGAGGAAAGTTTGTAGTGATGTTCCCCAGGTTCCATAATAGGACCCTTGCATTTCCTGATATATATTAATGATCTAGATATTGGTGTGCAGGAGACAATTTCAAAGTTTGTGAATGACACAAAACTTGGAAATATTGTAAACTGTGAAGGGGACAATGTAGAACTTCAGAAGGACAGAGACAAGTGGGTGGGGTGGGCAGAGAGGGGGCAGATGGAGTTCAATGCAGAGAAGTGTGCGGTGATGTGTTTTGGTAGGAAGGACGTGGAGAGAGAATATAAAATAAGGGGTAAATTCTCAAAGGAGCGAAGGATCAGAGGCACCTGGGTGTATCTGTGCTGAGACCATTGAAGGTGACAGGACAGGTGGAGAGGGGTTAATAAAGCAGAGAGTATTCTGGGCTTTATTAACAGGGGCGGAGAGTACAGGAGTGAGGAGGTTATACTGAACTTACACAAGACACTAGTTAGACCCCAGCTGGAATATTGGGCACAGTTCTGGGGCCACACTATAGGAAGGATGTGAACACATTGGCGGGAGCGTGGGAGAGGTTTACAGGAACGGTTCCAGGGATGAGAAACTTCAGTGATGAGGATAGATTGGAGAGGTTGGGAATGTTCTCCTGGGAGAGAAGGCGGCCGAGAGGAGATTTGATCGAGATGTTCAAAATCCCGAGGAGGCTGGACAGAGTAGACGGGGAGAAACTGTTCCCCCTCGGAAAAGGATCGAGAACGAGAGGGGCACAAATTTAAAGTGATTTACAAAAGAAACAAATGTGATGTGAGAGAGAAACCTTCTCACCCAGCGAGTGACTGGGGTCCGGAATGTACGGTCTGGAAGTGTGGTGGAGGAAGTTTCAATCGAGGTGTTCGAGAGGGCGTTAGATGATTACTTGAATAGAAACAATGTGCGGGGGTCCGGGGGAAGGCAGGGTAAGGGCACTAAGTCACGGTGCTCATTTGAAGAGATGGTACAGATACGATGGGAGAATGGCCTCCTTTTGCCCCGTATCAATTCTGTGATAACAGGAAGCTGTGCTAAAGATTTTCAGAAATATTAGCTAGTTTCAAATTATTGGCAGCAGGTCCTTGACAGATTTGAAATACAAGCTGGTTAACAAGAAGGAAGAATTGTCTGTTCGCAGTAATCAATGTATTTTAGGTTTTATTTTACTCTTTGAAAAGCATACAAAGACAATCTGCTGCTATCACTAAATCTGACATCTCTTTTTGCTGCGGAGGATGTCAGCTGCAGAGATTTATTTTCAGCCTCAGTATCTCAGCTCAAGATGAAGGCCGATCACTCACTGAAATAACTGAGAATGGGAGCTGCTTGCCAACTTTGGTTCCAAATGTTCCTGGCGTTTTTATCATATGACCTACTCCCATGCTCTCGCTATTGGTCACCTAATATGTCCATCCTCAGCTTCTTGCATCAATCACAGAGTGAGGAGATTCCTCCTGTTCCAGCTTGGTGTCTCTTGACTGTTATTCAAACAGCCAATTTCCCATAACTAATATCTTCATAACTCATTGCTTGCTCACAGAAGTGTCCTGAAGATTAATCTACAATTTGTGGAAACTCCAGGACATTACCGGAGGGTTGGCAATCCTCCAAATACCTGACCCACATTGTCCTTGCCTGCATTTGAGAACTGATTACTGAAAGTAAGCGCGCAGGTACAGCGGGCAGTAAAGAAGGCAAATGGTATGTTGGCCTTCATAGCGAGAGGATTTGAGTATAGGAATAGGTGTGTTTTACTGCAATTGTACAGGGCATTGGTGAGGCCACACCTGGAGTATTGTGTGCAGTTTTGGTGTCCTTATCTGAGAAAGGGTGATCTTGCTATGGAGGGAGGGAAGCCAAGGTTTACCAGGCTGATTCCTGGGATGGTGGGACTGTCATATGAGGAGAGACTAAGATGGTTAGGATTATATCCATTGGAGTTTAGAAGATTGAGAGGGGATCTCATAGAAAATTACAAAATTCTAACAGGATTAGACGGTAAATGCAGAAAGAATCCTGGTGGTGGGGGAGTCCAGAACGAGGGGTCATAGTTTGAGGATAAGGGGTAAACCTTTTAGGACTGAGGTGAGGAGAAATTTGTTCACCCAGAGAGTGGGGAATCTGTGGAATTCGCTACCGCAGAAAGTAGTTGAGGCCAAAGCGCTGTGTAATTTCAAGAAGGAATTAGACACAGCTCTTGGGGCTAAAGAGATCAATGGGCGGCACGGTGACACAGGTATTAGCACTGCTGTCTCTCAGCACCAGAGACTTGGATTCAATTACGACCTTGGGTCACTGTCTGTGCGAAGTCTGTACTTTCTCCCCGTGTCTGCGTGGGTTTCCTCTGGGTGCTCCGGTTTCCTCCCACAGTCCAACGATGTGCAGGTTAGCTGCACTGGCTGTGCTAAATTGCCCTTATTGTCCAGGGATGTTAAAGGGTTACGGGGGGGGGATAGGGCAAGGAAGTGGGTTTGACAGGGGGGCTCTTTCATAGGGTCAGTGCAGACTCGATGGGCCGAATGGCCTCCTCCTGCTTCTATTTTCTATGTGTGTTTCCTCTTGGGGCTGTAAAAGACACACTCGCAAGATCCACGTACGTGGAGATGATATTACAGTGAATGACTGATCTTCCTGGTGAACAGGCTCCTCCGGGAGATGGTGGAAGCAGTTTGTATTGATTCATCTAAATTAAATGAGATTTCTTTGAGAAATAAGACTTTGGGATACAGTGTGCGAGTAATTTGAGACGTGATGTGGAAGTCTAGCATGTTTGGATGGAAGAGGTGACTTTGAACCTGTGGTTTATCACCTCTTACAAAAGTTAGGTGCTGCAGGGAACTTTGAACACCCAGACTAGTTTGGATCACCTCAATAGGAATTTCTCAGGTTTTCCTCCTTCCAAATTGACCCGGGATTGTAACTCGTTATTTGCCTCTCCCAGGAAATCCCATCGTTTTGGATGGGATGGAGACACGAGGCATCACCGTTGAAAGGGACAGGCCGGATTGTCAGAGAGCATTTAACTGTCCACCACTCGGAGGTTGGTGAACCTTTGGACATTCTCCAGCCCCCTCCCCTGCAAAGGGCTGCCGTAGCTCAATCATTTTGCATATTCAAGGTAGAAAGCGATGGATTCCTGGAGACTAATGTCATCAAGGAATATGGGGACAGTGGGTGTGGGAGGCGAATGGCCTAAAGGCCTCTTCATTCTCCTCTGTTCATCGTTGGATATGTCTGAAATCGCCATCACTGGTTTTCCTCACTCCATGTCTGGGTTCTGTTCGAAACAAATTCATGGAGATTAATTGCTGTTATTCTTCAATAACCCAATTATCCCTGTACCATTAGACGGCTCGGTTGGCGTTTTTCATTTGCTCATGGGGTGTGGGTGTCATTGGCAGCACCAGCATTTATTCCCCATCCCTGACGGGTGAACCACATCGCTGGAGTCACGTGTAGGCCAGGCCAGGTAAGGGTGACAGATTTCCTCTCCTAAAGGGCATTCAAATTGCACCATCTGCCATGGTGGGATTGGAACCCGGGTACCCAGAGCATGACCCTAGGTCTCTGGATTACCATCCAGTGGCAATCAGGGCAGCACGGTAGCATTGTGGATAACACAATCGCTTCACAACTCCAGGGTTCCAAGTTCAATTCCGGCTTGGGTCACTGTCTGTGCGGAGTCTGCACATCCTCCCCGTGTGTGCGTGGGTTTCCTCCGGGTGCTCCGGTTTCCTCCCACAGTCCAAAGATGTACAGGTTAGGTGGATTGGCCATGCTAAATTGCCCTTGGTGTCCAAAATTGCACTTAGTGTTGGGTGGGGTTACTGGGTTATGGGGATAGGGTCGGGTGCTCTTTCCAAGAGCTGGTGCAGACTCGATGGGCTGAATGGCCTCCTTCTGCACTGTAAATTCTCTGAAATACCACGACACCACGGGCTGGTTTAGCTCACTTGGCTAAATCGCTGGCTTTTAAAGCAGACCAAGCAGGCCAGCAGCACGGTTCGATTCCCATACCAGCCTCCCCGGACAGGCGTGCAAAATGTGGCGACTAGGGGCTTTTCACAGTAACTTCATTGAAGCCTACTCGTGACGATAAGCGATTTTCATTTTTTGCTGCCATCCCAGTCAAAGAAGGTCAACTAAGTGAACTTTGACCTTCCTTGGCCATTGTAGACCATTGAGGTGCAGTGGACACCAATGACAATGGATTTTAATGCGTAGCTATCAAAGTGATCGATGCTTATCTACTTCTCGCTGGTAAACAATGGCAATTGGTCCCGGGGCCTCTGGAATGAAATACTGGATCCATGCCCCAGCTTGGGTTAATGTTTTCAACAGAGGAGAGGAGAAATGTGACTAAAAATAAAAAGCAGAATATTTTAAATTATAAATCAGCTCTGTCTTTGCTGTAAATGCTTCCTGACACAAAGTAGTAAATCCACTGAGCTTTCCTGTACATGTTCACCAATAATTTATGACTAAACATTTGTCACATCATTTCCAGTTCTCTATTTAAAAAATGGATCTTTGCTGCTCCTGCATAAACATCCGATGCCATAAAGGTACAACGCTCGCTGAATGTTAAGTTTCACGTGTGAAGCTAGAATAACAACACACTAACAGAGAGTTACATAATGTTTCTGATGGAGGCACTTGACCGAATTTTAATCAGAAATAAGTGGAACCTGAGAAGTGTAAAAGGATATTAGAAGGGAGTGACCAAATGCATGGTGAAGGGGGTTAAGGGGAAAACCACCGCTTGCAAGTTCTCCGATATAGTAATCTAGGAGACACCAAGATAAAGGTTGAACCAAATTTATTTAAACTCAACAATAAAATCGTACCCGCGGCCGACAAGCCGAGTGTCCCAATCCTGGACTAACATGAACTCCCAGTCCGGGTCTGGGACGGTATTTAAAAGGCTTGCTCGCGGGTCCCAGCCTCGGCCTGCTACTATGGGAACCCGTAGTTCATGAGCCTCACAGGGAGATCAGCGAGTGATTCCTTGGGATCCTTGTGAGGGTTACCATACCCTCCAAGTCACTCACCGTCCTGACTTGGAAATATATCGCCGTCCCTTCACTGTCGAAGGGTTAAAATCCTGAAACTCCCTTCCTAACAGCGCAGTGGGTGTACCTACGCCTCAGGGACCGCAGCGGGTTGAAGAAGGTCGCTCACCAACCACCTTCTGAAGGGCAACTAGGGATGGGCAATAAATGTTTGCCTCACCCAATCCCATGAAGGAATGAAGAGAAACACAAACTTCTGTCTGTATTCCATCAACATTGACACAGTTAGCGCTGGCTAAACCAGGCAGGAGGTGCTGAGGTGGTAGTGCCACGAATGAAGATGTTGGGAGTGTGATTATCTCCCTTTGGCAGCCTGTTCCATTGGGTTGTCCTTGAGAAGGATGATTGACCGTCTTGGGAATAGATGGTCTTTGTGGTCTGTGTAGATGGACAGCTTGTGTTTTGTCATTGCCTGGGGTGGGGGTTGGGGGGAGAGCAGTTAGTCCGTCAATTTCCAGCAGCCCATTCCATATTTTATTTAGAGAATGCGGCCAGTCTGTTTTTCTCCATCCTTTGCTGTCGCGATTCCCAATCCAAGTCTTTGATCCAGGATGTGACACTGGTGCATTTCCCACTGATTCCTGCACAATCCTGCAGCAAATCCTTGGTTGGCCTCAATCTTGTGTAGAAATGTCGTCATCTCAGGATCCCACACACAACCTGCACACCCCAAGTCAAAATGCTGCATAATCACAGCAGGTCTGACAACATCAACGGAGAGAGGAGGGAGCTAACATTTCGAGACTGGATCCCAAAACCTTGGCATCCAGTTGGACCTCTCGTTGACCATCAAACCCCACATCTTGGTCTATTACCCTAAAAGGAGAAGCTGCATGTGGCATGCAGCTTTCTCTCATCACCAGCTGGGGGGGATTGTGACTCCAACTCAGGGAAGGATTGTGGAGTTGGGAAGCTGAATAAATCGATGAAGAATGCTTTTGGGATACTTACACTGAATTTAGCTTCAGTTGCTCATAGGGCTTGTTGGACACTGTGAACTTGGTTTGATGCACCTAAACTATGAGAGGCACCTTGCCCACCTCCTCCGCACCCACTCCCGCGCTCCCCCCATAACATGGGGAGTGGATGGGTGCTGAAATCGGCAGGCAGTCCGCACATAAATAATTCGGGGTTAGCACGGTAGCATAGTGGTTAGCATAAATGCTTCACAGCTCCAGGGTCCCAGGTTCGATTCCCGGCTGGGTCACTGTCTGTGCGGAGTCTGCACGTCCTCCCCGTGTGTGCGTGGGTTTCCTCCGGGTGCTCCGGTTTCCTCCCACAGTCCAAATATGTGCGGGATAGGTGGATTGTCCATGCTAAATTGCCCGTGGTGTCCTAAAAAGTAAGGTTAAGGGGGGGGGGGGGGGTTGTTGGGTTACGGGTATAGGGTGGATACGTGAGTTTGAGTGGGGTGATCATGGCTCGGCACAACATCGAGGCCCGAAGGGCCTGTTCTATGTTCTAGTTGAGTTTATTAAAAAGCCAAATGACCCGAGAATGACCCTGTCCCATTCGGTAACCCGGTTGGTGAAGACAGGCAGGTGGGAGTGAGCAGCCCCTTTTCGAAGGGTGGGAAGGAAGGGGGTGTACAATTTTTGGTGGGGGGAGGGATGGGTGGAGGTGGCCTTTGTGAAACGGGGACCCCCTGCCAAGTTAGTACCCCCTTCCTCCCTCCTTACTGCGTAGCAAAACCCAAACCTCCACCCGCCTTGCCCCCCCCCCCCCCCCCCATCACCGCGCCATGCTGCCCAATCACTTCCCGCCCAAAACCCCAACTTCCCTGAGTCTATAATCCATTGGGACCTTCACACTGGCTCTGGTTGGAGTCCCGACAGCGCCCACTACTCAGCTCTGGTGCTACCTGAACTGGCCGGCAGCCCCCAACTGGGGCTTCCTCCCACTGAAGGGCAACATGGTAGCACAGTGGTTAGCACAGTCGCTTCACAGCACCAGGGTCCCAGTTTTGATTCCCAGCTTGGGTCACTGTCTGTGCGGAGCCTGCACGTTCTCCCCGTGTCTGCGTGGGTTTCCTCCGGGTGCTCCGGTTTCCTCCCACAGTCCAAAGATGTGCAGGTTTGGTGGATTGGCCATGATAAATTGCCCTTACTGTCCAAAAAATGTTTAGTGGGGGTTACTGGGTTACGCGGAGAGGGTAGATATGTGGGCTTCAGTAGGGTGCTCTATGTTAGGGCTGATACAGACTCGATGGGCTGAATGGCACTATAAATTCTATGTAAAGTCCCACACATCCCTCTTTGTTGCCGCCCGTGAGGCAGATATTTTCTTTGCTGGTCAACTGATATTTTAGTCTCGTGTCACTCCTCTCCCCACCCCACCACCACCCCACCCCACCCCAGCTCCCCACCCCCCTCCCCTCCGCCTCCAGTAAAATCCAGCCCCATGTCTTTCTCTTATTTTACCACGACTCGATGGGCCGAAGGGCCTTTTCTGCGCTGTATTTTTCTGTGATTCTGTGACAATACAACCAGGGTTGTCAGCCGTGAATAAATGTATTCCGGGAGGTTCCATCACATGACTTGATTCCCCCCCCCCCCCCCTCCCCCCCCCCCCCCCCCCCCCCCCCCCCCCCACTCCAGCCGTTAGTCAGCCCACACATCGGTCCTGGTGAGGGCCGGCCTTCCTGCGGCAATTGGAAAACAACAAGACCTATTACCCAATTGGATGATGCCTGACTGACAGCGATACAGCCTTTTAGTACTCCTCCCCCTCCAATTCCAACTCCCAAAGCAAATCTTAAACAAAAATCACCTTTATTAATTTCCCGGTGATGTTTCTCCAGGGTCACACTCCTCAGTGTCCTGGAAATTGATCTTCAAACGCTGGAGACACCAATCCAATCCTGGAGGGTTACCGACCCTCAGCGACCCTCTTATTGACTGATCTGATCTCTGCACACATCCGGCGAAATTCTCCCCTACCCGGCGGGGCGGAGGGTCCGGGCGTAGCGGAGTGGCGCCTGTCACTCCGGCGTCGGGCCTCCCCAAAGGTGCGGAATTCTCTGCACCTTTAGAAGCTAGGCCCGCGCCGGAGTGGCTCCCGCTCCGCCGGCTGGCGTCAAAACTGCCGCCAACAGCCTTTGGCGCAATGCCGATCGGCATTGATGCTGGCCGAAAGGCCTTCGATGGTTGGCGTGAGTCCGTGCATGCACCGGAGCGTCAGCGGCCACTGACGTCACCACCGGTGCATGCGCGGTAGGGGGGGTCTGTTCCACCTCAGCTATGGTGGAGGCCGTGGCGGCGGCGGAGGAAAGAAAGTGCCCCCATGGCACTGGCCCGCCCGCCGATCGGTGGGCCCCGATCGCGGGCCAGGCCACCGTGGGGGCACCCCCCGGGGTCCGATCGCCCCGTGCCCCCCAGGATCCCGTGGGCCCGCTCGCGCTGCAAATCCCACCGGTACCAGAGGTGGTTTAAACCACGTCGGCGGGAGAGTCCCTACAGCGGCGGGACTTCGGCCCATCGCGGGCCGGAGTATCGCCGCGGGGGGCACGCCGAACGGCGGCGCGCAATTCCCGCTCCCGCCGATTCCCGGGTAGCGGAGAATCCCGGCCACGGCGGGATTTATGCTGGCCCCGGGCAATTCCCCGACCCTGCGGGGGGGTCGGAGAATTCCGCCCATCTTCTCTACTGATAGTACCACACTCCGTATGCTTCACCCTGTGTCTATGTTTAGCTGGTTTAGCTCACTGAGCTAAATCGCTGGCTTTTAAAGCAGACCAAGCAGGCCAGCAGCACGGTTCGATTCCCGTACCAGCCTCCCCGAACAGGCACCGGAATGTGGCGACTAGGGGCTTTTCACAGTAACTTCATTGAAGCCTACTCGTGACAATAAGCGATTTTCATTTTCATTTCATTTCATGTATTTACATTGTGTATTTTATGTTTGCCCTATTATGCATTTTATTTTCATGTACAGAATGATCTGTTTGAGCTGCACACAGAACAATACTTTTCACTGCCCCTCGGTACACGTGACAATAAATCAAGCCAATCCAGTACGGTTTACCCACTTCTCTGCTCGCCAGCTGGGCTACGTGCTCAGCCATCCTGGGAGAACTGTGGGCCTGCCTGCTGCTGGAATGGGATTAGCAAGTCTGTGTGATTTAAGATGGACATTTAAGAGCCCTGATATAAACTGGCAACAATTGTACGACACTGAATGGTCCAGAACTGCTGCAGAACTCATTCCTGTCGGGACCCGACAGTCAGAGGTAAAGACTTTTATTCCCTTAATTTGTCGTCAATATTGGCTAAAGCACTGGGGGTCTAAAGTTAACACTTGGAAATGTCCAAAATGAAAACATTGTCCAATCCACACAAATAAATCTTTGCGTAAACAAATTGAGATTGAATTGGGGACCCATTGATTCCAGCACATTTTCAATAAAGTTACCAGTTGTCTTGGAAAGATAGTGATGTAGCTCTTCAAAACTTTCCTTTAACCTTGTGTTTTATAGTCAGACTCCCCGCCACATAACACAGCGATGTTACAGCTGAAGTGTGCAGGTAAATATACTAAACCAGCCTCTGGTTTGACATGACCTCTCTATAATTGGCTGCTTGTTCCCTCTGGGCATCTTTACTACACTTTTGACGCAGTTTTATTGGCTCAGTTTTGATGTTGCCATCCATTAAAGGGAGCATTTAAACTAGGTGTCACTTGAGGTTAATGCACTGGAGACCTCAACCTGAAACCATCAAGCAGCATTGCTGAAGAATTGTGAAAAACCTTCAAAGAGTCTGTGAAGATATTTATATCCTTTGAGGGTAACAGGACATTGCCAAGGACAGCGACAGAGGCAGAGAAGCACTGCTGTCTGTGATAAATTCTGCTCAGGAATTGGATGAATCCATTAGCACTACAGCATTCTTGTAAAGCTAGCCAATAATTTAATTGTACAACGTTGACACACAGGCAGGCTTGTAGGATTGGGTTTCCAGTTTCCAGGACTTGAGCACTCGCACTAAAAATTAAAGGGCGTTCTGCACAGTCGGAGGGGTGGGACGGTCAACTGGGGTCTTGTCAGCCGTCTCGAGTGGATGAAGAGATTCCATGGCGCTATTTTGAAGATTGGGGGAGTTATCTCCGGCATCTTGGGGCCGGTTTAGCTCAGTTGGCGGGACAGCTGGTTTGTGATGCAGGGCGAGGCCAGCAGTGCGGGTTCAATCCCCGTACCAGCTGAGGTTATTCATGAAGTCCCCGCCTTCTCAACCTCGCCTGAGGTGTGGTGACCCTCAAGTTAAATCGCCACCGGTCAGCTCTCCCCCTCAAAAGGGGAAAACAGCCTGTGGTCATCTGGGACGGTGGCTACTTTACTTAGTCAATATTTATTCGCCAATCAGCATCACTAAAGCAGATAAATCTTCTCATTGGCGCAATGCTGTTCATGGGATCTTGCTATGTACAAATTGGCTACACCGTTTCTTTTATTAAAAGAGTGTCAGGTCTTGAAAAAAGAAAAGGTGTTTAATTGGATTTGAAGCACTTTGGGGCCATGCCGTCACTGAAATAAAAAATGTACAAAAGTAAGTCTTTCCGTGCCCTTTTTCTGAGTCTGTGGGTTCAAAGCCCACTTTCAAATTCATTTTCTAAATTCGGAGGTAAAATAGGCTGAATGAAATGGTCAGAGGCGATGTGAAAGCCCAGGAGGCCTCAGTCCCTGAGCAAACTATGATTTATTTAAGGTAAAAAAAAAAGGCCGCTATGGTGGAATACACACACAGTAGGTCCCTGTTGGGATGACGAGGATACCGGGGCCTGTCCGGGCTGCCTTTTATCACAGAACAATCATAGAATTCCCACAGTGTGGAAAGAGGCCATTCGTCCTGCAGGAGCGTTTTCCAAGGACTGAGTATTGAGCAAGCCTTCACGTGAGGTACATCCCTCATTGTTGGGCCTTAGCTCAATAAACAGAGCAGACACACAACCTGGTTAAGACGGCATTATTAACCCAAGCTTGGTTTCGTGCACACGAGAGATGGATCTGGATAATGCCAAGATCGATCTGCTGAACACTGATAAAAACACATCAATTATCCAAAAATCAATATCCCACCCCAATCCCTGAAGCTGTCATAGATATCATAGAATTTACAGTGCAGAAGGAGACCATTCGGCCCATTGAGTCTGCACCTGCTCTTGGAAAGAGCACCCTACCCAAGGTCAACACCTCCACCCTATCCCCATAACCCAATAACCCCACCCAACACTAAGGGTAATTTTGGACACTAAGGGCAATTTAACATGGCCAATCTACCTAACCTGCACATCTTTGGACTGTGGGAGGAAACCGGAGCACCCGGAGGAAACCCACGCACACATGGGGAGGATGTACAGACTCCGCACAGACAGTGACCCAAGCCGGAATCGAACCTGGGACCCTGGAGCTGTAAAGCAATTGTGCTATCCACAATGCTACCGTGCTGCCCTCAAATTTTGAACTGCGAGCCAGCCCGAGTCGAAGCTGGAATGTCCTGATTCGTAGTCAGAAGCGTTATCCATTGTGCCACTGGCCCAATGCAGTTCAAGCTTAACCAATAAAATTGCAATCAACCCATGATTTAGCCTCATTCTGTCACCTGTTGTTTACCAAAGGTTTTATGTCCATGTTAAGTTGTTTATCCCATCCTAACATCCTGTTGACCCATTGCTCATTAGGGACAGGATGGCAGAACTGGCATCCACTTTACTCCATGGATTGAGGGACAGGGTATCAGAAGTGGCTTCCTTTTCACTTCATGGACTGTTTCAGAGGATATTGGGGCCACTGATAAAGTTTGCTTACCTCCACTACGTAATCTGCTGACCACATATCTCCTGTGTCTCAAAAACATGGGCACGTTAGCGAGCCTAAATCCCACCATGCACTGTGGTCACTACTTGTAGCTAGCGTTTACATGATTATCACTGTTGTCCCAAAATACAGGTTTAATGGTTAATAATGATTACCCAGTACACTTTCTATAATTAATCTCAATCCTAATAAACTAACTTAAGTAGAACTACTCTAGTGGCATCCCGAGCTATTCAGTTTCAAGAGGTCTCATCGCTGGATACCCCCTTCACGTCCCAAGTCTGTACCGGCCCTCTGAAAATGATAATAATAACAATCTTTATTATTGTCATAGGTAGTTACTGCAATGAAGTTACTGTGAAAATCCCCTAGTTGCCACATTCTGGGGCCTGTTCAGGTACACGGGGGAAGAATTCAGAATGTCCATATTACCTAACAAGCACATCTTTCGGGACTTGTGGGAGGAAACCGGAGCACCCGGAGGAAACCCACGGAGACACGGGGAGAACGCGCAGACTCCGCACGAACAGTGACCCAAGCTGGGAATCGAACCTGGGACCCAGGCGCTAACCACTTTGAAAGCACCCTACCTAGGCCTACTCCCCTGCCCCATTCCCGTAACCCTTACGTAACCTTTGGCCACTATCGATATATTCATGGAACAGCTGCTACGTGAAGAGAAACTGGGTTAATGTTTCAGGTCAATGACCTTGCAATTCTCTGCTTTCAGGTGTCCAGCTCCCTACGTATATGTGCACAGATCTGTGAGGGAAATCGATAGGGTGGAGAGGAAGGATAGCTAAGAGAGGTCAATATCCAGGGGGCATGGAGTTAAGGTCAAGGGCAGGATATTAGGAGGGGATTTGAGAATAGAATTTGACACCATGAGGGAAATGGGAACCTGGGACTCATTGCCTGAAAGGATGGTGGAAACAGGAACCCTCACAACATTTAAGAAGCATTTAGATGAGCATTTGAAACACCATCGCAGACAAGGTCAAGGGTCAAGGCTGGAATTCTCCGGCTATTGGGATTCACCTTTCCCGCTGACAGCGCACCCTCGCCCTCGGGTTTCCCGACAACATGGGGAGGCTTCAATGAGAAATTCCATTGACAAGCATCGGGAAGATAGAATCCTACCACCAGCGAATGGCGAGTGGCAGAGAAACACACGACTGGTGGATCGGAGAATTCTGCCCCAAACGTTGGAAAATTGGATCAGAGTAATTGTTGATTGATGGGCGGCACAGACACGATGGGCTGAAGGGTCTTTTTCTATGCTGTAAATCTCCATGGGCCGGGATTCTCCGTTGCGAGGCTGCCCCGTTACCAATACACTGGGACCCAAGACGGAGAATCCCTCTGGTGTGAACGGACGGAAAATCCAGCTGCCTGGAACGGACGGAGAATCCCGTTGCCTGGAATGGGCGGAGAATCCTGCTGCCGGGAACGGACGGAGAATCCAGCTGCCTGGAATGGGCGGAGAATCCAGCTGCCTGGAATGGGCGGAGAATCCAGCTGTGGCTGTTTTGCTTTTGTGCAAATGAATCAATCTGTACGTAACCTTGAGTCTCATTTCCGAACATATATTCATTGGTGTTATTTCACTGTGAATTCAAACAGCATTGAGGTTTCTGCTGTGTCTATGGCCACCCTACCTGAGGATTGATCAGTTGAGTATTTTATAAAACCCTGTGCATTTTGCCTCAAGCCCGAATGAACAGGTTAAATGAATGCTTGCAGGCTGCAGCTGGGAATCCGTTGAGGATGATACCCGCTGACACATTGACACGGTCATGCCTGATGCTGTTGGAGTTTGAGACTGTTGAAGCTTCATCAAGCTGAAGCCATCAGCAGGCACTGGGAGGGTGGAATTGCAGCAAAGCAGCTAATCAGAAGATGACTCTTTTTATAGATATTTGTAAACTCAGGATACCTGACCTGGCAGCAGAAGTGAAGCAAGCTAAGCACCTTTAGCTACACACTCGACGCCTCCCGACTCTCTTACCCCCTTCCCACTTGCTGCTGTCTTGCTCCCCCACCGTAATCAAGAGGGGAGTGGTGCCAACAATTATAACCACACCCTCACTCAGGATGGAGATGAACTTTCCAGCTCACAACCCACAACATTGGTAAAGAATTTTAACTGGTTAATCTTCCATCCATCCTGGTCGGGCACACTGGTGGATATTGGGGGCACTCCCATCGTTTACTAAGGGAACAAGGAGGAGCAGCCAATGATCTCAATGGCTGAGTTCATCACCCAGAATACTTTGCAACCAGGCAGGCTGGGTGCTAGATTTTGTTCCTGAAGATGGACAATTCCATCTGGGTTGGCAGGTGGGAGATGCAAACGACCTCACTGACCCTGGGCAGATGAAGCTAATAAAGTCAGCCACATGGCCTCCTCCTGATCATCTTGATTCCTCAATGGTCATCCTCGTGGTAAGGTCTCTGCTGCATGGACATTGAATGTTGAGTGAATTGGGTGCAGCTTCCCTCCCCCAGTTCTGTCGTCTGAGGAGATTCCCTCTCCAACGTCACCCATCGGGAATTTGGGGCAGGTACCAGAACATAATTGGGACACTGCTCCATCTGGAGAGAAAAGGCGCAAAGAAACTTGTATTTTCTTTCTTTGCTTATTAACAAATAAATATCAAGGCACTGACCAATGATTCCGAGATGGAATAACACAGAGATATTGATTGTTTGATTAACGATTTGACAAGTTGAACACAGTATTACAAAGTTGGAAAATTTATACAAATCCCATTTGGTTCTGTATCACCCCCGAGATTAATGTGAGTCCCAAGACAAGTAGCATCAATTCTCCTCTACTAATGTATGCAGGTGACATAATCATGTCGACTTGTCCGACCTGCATTGGAAAACTTGTCCCAGTGTCAATTCTTTTGGAATGGGGACATTGTGAGTTCCCTCAAATAGCAGCCTTTTTTGACCAGCCGCACACGTGGCTTTGAACAAGACATCCACAGCCAGCTGGAGTCCAGACCACAAGCATTCCTCAGACGCTATCTCCTGCAAAACATTGGCCGAGTCATGGCCAAACAGGAACTAGCCTTAAACGCTTTTACAAACCTTTGCATTACCATCCTAGACCAGACCCCAACAGTTGTTAGGATGCTGGGCGGAAACTCCAATATTTTATTGAATTTGTAAAGATGTGAGGAAAGGATTCTTTGCTCCACCCACAGATAGGGATATGGTAAATCAAACAAACTTTATTACTAACATAGAACTAAACTAGGGGCTGGTTTAGCACAGTGGGCTAAACAGCTGGCTTGTAAAGCAGAACAAGGCCAGCAGCGCGGGTTCAATTCCCGTACTGGCCTCCCCGAACAGGCGCTGGAATGTGGCGAGTAGGGGCTTTTCACAGTAACTTCATTAAAGCCTACTTGTGACAATAAGCGATTTGTATTTCATGTCATTTCAACTAACTTTAACAGCACCGCAAATATAGCTTACAATTACCATTTAATGCTTAACAATAAAATGAAACACTTTATTGTAAACTTTAACGCCTGATATCGTCTATATCTTCTATATCTCCAATCAAGCAAAACGCATCAAAAGTTAAAATCCACTTTTAAATAGTGAGCAAACACAGGTGTAGTTGCCAGCTTTTGCATAAGGAACTCATTTCAATGAATTCTTGGAGAGAGAGAGAGAGATCCTTCTGTCAGAAAACAGCCTGCAGATTATTGTCTGTGTCGGACCACTGCTCAACTTGACAGCCTTGTGTAGAAACTGCTGTCCTGTTCACAGCCAAATCTAAACTCTAAACCTGACTGCCTCAGCCCTGGCTCCTGCCATTAAATTACATCATCGCCATCGCCCTAACTAGGTTATAGCCATATTACTGAGGCTAACTACAGCTGCTCAATTATTTAAACCCAGGAACCTTCTTCCCTTAAACAAAATTCCATTAGCCCTATTAAGTTAAACATTATACATGGTTGGAATGAACGAGGATCTTACTTTTACAACATCTTGATTACCTTTGGCAGCCATGGAGTCTGCCTTTCTTTTAAACCAGGTATTTAACCATTACTGCAGCAGATACTTATGATGTAATATACCAACCAATTTTTCTGCATTCATCACATGAGCTCCTGAATTTTCACAGCCACCAATCAAATATGACTTGGTTTATGTTTCCCCCAGGTCATCTAATTGTTTGTCGGCTTCGTGTTTCCACACTGGGCCTCGCAAAGACACTGAACAGATTCATCAGCTTGAGAACACAGGTCAGCTCACACTCAGGGTTTTGAAACTGCTCCAATGTGCGGCTTGTTGGCGCTGTTTCCATAGTTACGAAAGGGAGGGAGACACAGGACCTGGAGCATGTGGGCGCTGAGCGAGAACACAGCATGTGTGTTGTATCCAGCTGCACCACGTACCTTAAGTGGCTGTGAGAGTGTAGGTTATCTGAGCACTGGCTACATTAGTGTGGCTGGTGCAGAGATGCCGAGTTAATGCATTTAATTTTTCTTCATCACCTTTATTAATGAATGGCAAATGCCAAATCCTCAAATTGGCTAATCTACATGCTTTTAATGGATTTAGAACTATTCCTTCCTATCAGCCCTAATAAATTGCATGGGAAAATGTCCTGTCATTTGTGTTAATTGAAACTGACAGAACCCATTTAAAATTTAGATCATTTCCTTTGGCTTATCTGGTCAGCAGCTACCCTATTAAATGAACTCGGTATTTATTCCCTCCAAATATAGCTTGGGGAAACTCACCCCAGGGAAGAGAACACTCTCTCGCTCCGCCTAGTTCCCTCCCTCTTTCTTCCCCTCCCTCTCTCTCTCACTCACTCTCCTTGTCTCTCTCTCTCTCTCACACACACACACACACTCTCTGTCCCTTTCACTTTTCGAAAAAAGAACTTGCAGACGAGATCCAGGACAGCGCAAAGCACTTTGATTTATGGTTCCCATCTGCAGTCACTGTTATACAGGCAGATACCAATCGCTGCACAGAAAGATCCCACATGTGGCAAAGAGATGAATGACAGGTTAATTTGTCTCGGTGATGTTGGTTGGGGGGGGGGGGGGGAGATATTGGCTGGGACATTAGGGAAAATATGCACTCTTGGAAAAAGTGTCACTGAATATTTATCATCCAAGTGACAGAAGGTACTTTAACATCTGCTCCGTGAAGTAGAAAGTGGCAAATAATTTAACAATTGAAAGATAAGCCTCTGTGTTTGAAAGCTTGATTAAATAGTGTTGTTTCACGGCTCGTGCATTGCAGTGAAACATAGACAGGGGTGTCAGCCGTCCACCCGGTAAGGTACTGAGCCCCAGGTTGTGTTACTTAATTCCAATCAAGTTTTAAAGGGTGTGCTAGCTTTACAAGATTGGGCTCCACATAGCTGAAGGGTGAGGGGGGTGGGGTGAGGTGGGGAGGGGCATGTGCATGTGGAAAGAGGAGTCACAGGTAACCTGGAGGGGTTACTTTAGTATCTTGAGGAAGCCAGTGATAGTGGAACAAGGGTTTATGGAAACGCTGAGTTCATACCAAGTGCCCTCAGAGCATACCCTGAATCTCCCAAAGTCCTAGAAAGGTGTTATGGATAGTGAGTTACAAACTATGATACTGCAAACTTGCCATTTATTTATAAGGTGAAAGAGAGTTGAAGTCAAGGATGGCTGATTAACATTCCTACGACGACACAAGATTAATGTGTTTCCATTTCCATTGGGAGGAAGGCAGAGGAAACAATTTTTGAGATCAGGTTACAGGCTTCCCTACAAATCAGTGAATGTCAAAGACTGACAGAAAATGTTTTGTGCGTTTGACAGAGAAAAAAAAGCTATTTAGCTTCGCGATCCACAACAGCTTGATGCCAGGGAAAATGGTCTCTTGTTGAAAAGATGTATCTGGCAGCCATCTAAGGATTTGAAGAATTCATCCAAGCTCAGCCAAAGGCAAAAATAATCCTTGGATTATTTAGGGCAATAAATTTAGGAATCTCTCCAAAAACTGAGGAAAGCACCTGGAGATGGTCACACAAAGCTACTACTCAGTGGATCAGTGATATGGCATCCAATTGGAAACTGGGAGTAACTATGGGCTGTTTGCTGTAAAAGTTTGAAATTTTGCAGAGATTGAGATGTGTAATAAGTATAAAAAGGTGAATGTTCCATTCAGTAGCTTAAAGTATAAATAGTGTTTAGTCAGAGGTTATTTTTAGTCAGTTGTTTCAATTAAAGTTTCAAAGCATGAAATCTTGACATGTCATTCTTTTAACGAATGACTGGTAATATTTTTTAATGTTATTAGTCTCTATGGGGATCTAAACACCCACAAGAGGAATCATTGGGCGGGAATCTCTGATCCTGAGGCTAAGTGTTGATGCCGTCGTAAACGCCGTCGCGTTTTATGATGGCGTCAACAGGCCCCAGGAGCAGTGATTCCGAGCCCTGCCGGAGGCCAGCACAGCACTGGAGAGACCCACGCCACTCCAGCTGCCGATACCGGCATCAAATGGGCGCCGCGGGTCAGCGCATGTGCGCTGCGACAGGCGCGATTGCACGCATGCGCCGTGGCTCCCTTCTCCGCGCCGGACACGACACAACATGGCATCGGGCTACAGGGGCCGGCACAGAGAAAAAGAGGCCCCCAGCTCGAGAGAACAGCCCACCGATCGGTAGGCCCCGATCATGGGCCAGGCCACAGCGGAGACCGTCCCTGAAAGGATACACGGCGAGGTCCCGCCAGGTAAGACCACACGTGGACGACGCCGGCGGGACTCGACATCCCGGGCGGAGAATCGGCGGGGGGCCGCGTACACGGCCCCTGACCGCGCCGGCGCCAATGCCGCCGAATCGACGGACCGGCGTCAGGGCGGCGACGTGCGAATCGCGCCGGCCCGGCGATTCTCTGACCCTGCGTGGGCTCAGAGAACCCCGCCCATTCTCTCCACTCTCTTAACAACATTATTTTTAAGATCTCTATTGGGTCACCACCCCCACTCCCTCCCAATCTTCTTCTTTCAAGCGAAAATAGACACAGCCTGCCAATCCTTTTCTGATGTGTACATTCGCACATTTCTGGTCACATCCTTGTAAATCTTCTCTGCATCTCTCCAGTGCCTCTATATTGGGCAGCACGGTAGCATGGTGGTTAGTATAAATGCTTCACAGCTCCAGGGTCCCAGGTTCGATTCCCGGCTGGGTCACTGTCTGTGCGGAGTCTGCACGTCCTCCCCGTGTGTGCGTGGGTTTCCTCCGGGTGCCCCGGTTTCCTCCCACAGTCCAAAGATGTGCGGGTTAGGTGGATTGGCCATGCTAAATTGCCCCTAGTGTCCTAAAAAAAAAGTAAGGTTAAGGGGGAGCGTTGTTGGGTTACGGGTATAGGGTGGATACGTGGGTTTGAGTAGGGTGATCATGGCTCGGCACAACATCGAGGGCCGAAGGGCCTGTTCTGTGCTGTACTGTTCTATGTTCTATTGTCTATATCCTCTTCACAATAGAACAACCAGACATGCACACAGTACACCACGTGCAGTCTAATCTAATCCAGTCTAATATTAGTACAGGTACGTGTCTCTCGTGTGGTGTTGCGGGTTAGGGAGAGCCTGCTTTGAGCACTTTAGGCTCTGTTGGCTGTTATGTCTCCAGACAGAGAGATTCATTTCCCAAGTTTGCTCTCAGCAGTCTCCAGACGACTAATCTGTAATTCCAAGAGAGTCTAGGACAATCCTGAAGCGGATAGCAAGCTTAATATCCAGCTTTCTTGCGTTACAGGGGTGGGCGTCCACCCTGGATCGACACAGCAGTGGCTACCTCTCGAAGGGAGGGGGGTGGAGGGGAAACGATCCTCCCGACAATATAATGGAGAGATGCTGTGCGGCAATTCAGGCAAATGTAATTCCTCTTTAGCAGAAGGACAAACTCGCAGCAGGGAGCAGGAGGAGAGGGCAGCAACTGGGGTCCTATTGAAGTCACTCGCCGACTGTTCTGCCTTTCTCTCCCTCTCTGTCACTCACATGCACAATCTGAATTTAACACTCACAAATAAGCTCTCTGCCCTTTCGAAAACAAGCAGCTGCCAAGCGAGGTTATAGCTTCCTCCTTGGTAATGCCAGAGTAATTCATTGCAAAATGTCAGTGTTTAATATAAAAGTTTATTTTAAGGTTGGCATTTCACAAAGATGCCAGCGGAAAGGTAAACTAGGCAGGTAGGAGAATGTTGTTGCTGGAGGGAGTTCTCTGACGTTTAATTGGGCAGCTTCACAGCTCATGATGAGATTTAGCTGCTTTCACTTCAAGGTTCCAGGGATGTAAACGCTCAGATGATAACACAATAATGAGATTGTGTCACCCGGCAAAGTGTTTGGCAGGTTTCTGCCAGACCCACATTAACCCACAAAGTGCCACTTAGCAGCAACCCTGTGTGTCCCAAAAAGCCCAGCGGAACAATGGTCACCGAGCGGAAAAACCGCAAGGTGGAAGAGAGGCCGGAATATTGGTCAGACTGGAAGGATGGGAGGGAGGCCGAGAGATCCAGGAGAAATTCCAAACCCTGGATTTTGGAGGGTGAATGGTGCTCCGAATGGTGATTGGGATGAACAAGGAACAGAATGTTTGGATTTATAAGTTCAGGCGAAGCAATAAGGCCCTCCAGCCGGTTCAGTGAATGGATACAATTGGCAGGGATTTCCCCCAATATTGGCAAAGGCTGGCGTCAGGAGGGAAAAGCCGTGTTGAATGTCCCTGCCTGAAGCACTTCCTCCAGGAGCTCAGTCCACATATATACCACCCTCTGTATAAAATAATTGCTCCTCAGGTTCCCATGATTTCTTTCTCCTCTTAACGTAAACCTATACCCTCCTGTTCTCAATTCCCCAACCCTGGGAAAAAAGACTGAGTGCATTCATGCCTCTTATGATCTTACCCTCTACACTAGCCACCACTTGGCAAATCTTTGTGTCGTTTGCAAATTTCCCATTCATGCTCCCCACACACAATTAAATCATTAATATAACACCACATGAAAGGACTTTCCAATTGCAAGGGTAGCCATCGACCATTACCCTTTGTGTCCTGTTACTAAGCCAACATTTTATCCAGTTTGCCACATTTCCCTGTATCCCACGGGGCTTTCACTTTCTTGACCAATCTGCCATGTGTGACCTTGTCAAATGCCTTGTTAAAATCAATGTACACCAGATCCACTGCACTACCCTCATCAACCCTTCTTGTTACTTCCTCAAATAATGCAATCAAATTTGTGAGGCAAAACCATCCTTTAACAAATCTATGTGGACTATCCCAGTCCATGCCTTTCCAGGTGACAGTTAATCCTATCTCTCAGGATTGATTCTACTAATTTTCCCACCACCGATGTACGGTTAACTGGCCTGTAATTGTTTGGCATTTCCTTCGATCCCCTTTTAAACAATGGAACTGCGTTTGCATTCCTTCAGTCCTCTGGTACCTCCCCTGTGTCTAGTGAGGATTGGAAAATCATCCTCAGAGCATCTGCTATCTCCTCCCTGACCTCCTTCCGTAGCCTCGGAATCAATCCACATGTGGAAACAATTTATCTGCAGATTGATAGGGGTGCGTAACCAGTCAAAGAAAGGAACGAGGAAAGGAGATCATTGCACAAAAAATAATGATTGCGAAAGACATTACCCAGACAAAAAACAAAATAACAGATTGTGGGGGAGTGGGGGGGGGGACAGATTTTGAGAGTAATAAGAATGGAATTGAGTGGTGAGAGATATAGGACAGATGTCAGAGGCAGTTTCTTTACTCAGAGAGTAGTAGGGGTGTGGAACGCCCTGCCTGCAATAGTAGTAGACTCGCCAACTTTAAGGGCATTTAAGTGGTCACTGGATAGACATATGGATGAAAATGGAATAGTGTAGGTCAGATAGGCTTCAGATGGTTTCACAGGTCGGCGCAACATTGAGGGCCGAAGGGCCCGTACTGCGCTGTAGTGTTCTATGTTCTATGTTCTATGAACTTGGAAAAATGAACCAAATATAATCGCAAGATAAAAAGCAGAGGGAAATCAATAGAGTTCAGGAGAAATATATTCGTCAATAAAACCTGAATCAGCCATCGACTAATGAAACACCCTGGATAAACAGAAATCACAGACAAGGACACAGACCAAGTTGATGTAATCAAAGGAGAGGATAATAAAGAAGATGTAGACAGGTAAAAACCAAAGTTAGAAAACAGCGAGGAAAGGAATGATGAAACTGTAAATTATCAAGAAATACAAAATGAAATAGTATTTTGCAATCGCATGAATTTCAGAAGAATATTCAGGATAAAGATAGCATGACTAATAGATACAGAATATTCACTCAGGGAACAACAGTGAGTGAGCAGACACATTGAACAGTTATTTTGCCTTAGTATTTGCCAGGACATTAACATAAATTACATTATGTTAGGAGAATTGATTTTCACAAAAACCCCAAGAACGTGAAGCTGGAATGTTTGGAGATAATTGACAGACTAATCAATCTTTAAAGAGACAAAATCCCCTGATTCAGGTAGATTTAATTGAGCATAGTTAGGAAGCAACAGCTGACGTCTATGGCAGATATACAGAGATAATTCATTAGAGAAAAACTGATGTGATTCCTATATTTCAGTTTGTGTATATATGCTGTGTTTGTGTAACCTACCTCGTCACTTACCTGATGAAGGAGCAACGCTCAGAAAGCTAGTGATTCAAAATAAACCAGTTGGACTTTAACCTGGTGTTGTAAGACATCTTACTGTACATATATTATATTTAGCATTCATGTCGAGAGGGCTAGAATACAAGACCAGGGATGTACTTCTGAGGCTGTATAAGGCTCTGGTCAGACCCCATTTGGAGTATTGAGAGCAGTTCTGGGCCCCGTATCTAAGGAAGGATGTGCTGGCCTTGGAAAGGGTCCAGACGAGGTTCACAAGAATGATCCCTGGAATGAAGAGCTTGTTGTATGAGGAATGGTTGAGGACTCTGGGTCTGTACTCGTTGGAGTTCAGAAGGATGAGAGGGGATCTTATTGAAACTTACAGGATACTATGAGGCCTGGATAGAGTGGACATGGAGAGGATGTTTCCACTTGTAGGAGAAACTAGAAGCAGAGGACACCATCTCAGACTAAAGAAACAATCCTTTAAAGCAAAGAAGAGGAGGAATTTCTTCAGCCAGAGGGTGGTGAATCTGTGGAACTCTTTGCCGCAGAAGGCTGTGGAGGCCAAATCACTGAGTGTCCTTAAGACAGAGATAGATAGGTTCTTGATTAATAAGGGGATCAGGGGTTATGGGGAGGAGGTAGGAGAATGGGGATGAGAAAATATCAGCCATGATTGAATGGTGGAGCAGACTCGATGGGCCGAGTGGCCTAATTCTGCTCCTATGTCTTATGGTCTTATATAGAAACTGGTAAGTCATGCTACAGTTGGTAAGGCCGCACTTGGAATATTACGTACAATTCTGGTCGCCACACTACCAGAATGATGTGGAGGCTTTGGAGAGGATGCAGATGATGTTTACCGAGGACATTGCCTAGTCTGGAGCGTGTTAGCTGTGTGGAGATGCTGAATAGAGTTGTAGTTTTCATGTGAAAGGCGGAGGTTGAGGAGTGACCTAATAGAGGTCTACAAGATTATGAGGGCATGGATAGAGTGGATAGAGTGCCCAGGGTGGGAGGGGTCAGTCACCAGGGGGCATAGGTTTCAGGTCCATGGGGCAAAGTTTAGAGGAGATGTGTGAGGCAGGTTTTGTACACAGAGGGTGGCGAGTGCCTGGAGCACGTTGCCTGGGGAGGTTGTGGAAGCAGATACATTAACGGCATTCAAAAAGCATCTTGACAAACACATGGATAGGATGGGTAGAGAGAGATACGGTACAAGGAATTGTTGATGGTTTTGGCAAAGGTTGATATCATGACCGGTACAGGCTTGGAGGGCTGAAGGGCCTGTTCCTGTGCTGTATTGTTCTTTGTTCTTAATACACATTGAATATTTCACAACCAATTGTAGAAAAGGTTCAATAATTTAGATGTTGATCGACCTATCACCAACTTCAAATGACAGAAACAAAATAAAGTTTTACACTTTGGACCCAGCGCATGACTCTCACGATTAATACTGTGAGCAACCAGCACCCACCTCACCTCACTCGCCCTTGCTTTACGACTGAATCAGTTCAGTCATACCGGTGGGGAAAAAAACTAGGTGCATGGAAACCAAAGGAATTTGGTGACCCCCACGGGTGGCATCGGTCAACAAAATGTCTTGTGGGCCTCACTCAGAACCCAGATGGGCCACATGTGCCCCAGCGGCCACAGGTTCCCCACCACTGTTTTCGACTCTCTAGCCCTCACACCCCACATCCCCCCCCCCAACCAACTCACCATACTCTCATGCCAACCACAGCCAATTCATAACCTCACCCACCACCCCATCACTTAGCCTTTTACATCCTTTTCATAGCCATCCACAAGTCTCACTCGACAGATCTGATTTAGAAAGAATAACATTCACAATAGCAATAAAACTTCAAAATATTCTCAAATGGTTAATCTCTTTTGAAAACAAACTTCCATTTAGGGCAGCATGGTAGCACAGTGTTTAGCACTGTGGCTTAACAGCCCCAGGGTCCCAAGTTTGAATCCCTGCTGGGTCACTGTCTGTGCGGAGTCTGCACATTCTCCCTGTGTCTGCGTGGGTTTCCTCCGGGTGCTCTGGTTTCCTCCCACAGTCCAAAGATGTGCAAGTTAGGTGGATTGACCATGCTAAATTGCCCTTAGTGTCAAAAAACGTTAGGAGGGGTTATTGGGTTCGGAGGATAGGGTGGACGTAAGGGCCTAAGTGGGTCGGTGCAGCCTCGATGGGCCGAATGGCCTCCTGCACGGTATGTTCTATGTATGTAAATGTAATATCCCTAAATCCTTTAATAGCCTCTTTAAGCTGTCAAACTCACCATGAACTCAGAATGCCCAGCTAACATAATCGTAACTTCTGAAACCAAGCCGAACATTCGTAATGAATGACCCACGGGGAATGGCCCTCGGGGAAATGTCAACAAAGAACAATATTGAAACTGCTTGACTAAAGGCTACATCTGCTGGCCTGTCAATCAAAGCAGGCTAGCAGAGGTTTCTTTTGTAAACAGTTACTGAACAGCTGCTGCCAGTTTTTCTTTACTGTTTCAAGAATGGGGCATTCTAAAAATAATTCAGATCATGACAGTTAAACAGACCTTATCTGTCCTTCAAGAGCATTTGTGTCTACTCCATCAATCCATGATTGCAATAATGTAGGTTAAGGCTTTTGTAACAGTGAAATGGGGTCTGTTTGAACTTAGCACCATGTTCAAAAGGTCCAGCTGAATTTGGGATTTCCCTCCTGTGTGATTGAAGTCACGCCCCCCCCCCCCCCCATTTAATGGCATTTGTTGTCAGTGGGGATGGGGCCTCCGCATCCAAGTTCTGTCCACCGTTTTTAAAGGTCTTTGCGACTCCGCAGATATCTCTCTGGTCCTTTTCACTCAGTGAGTAGTTAGTGCCAGGGATGCACTGACTGGGAGTGTGATGGAGGTAGATTCCATCATGAATTTCAACAATGAAGTGAATAATTACCTAACAAGAAAATAACTCCGGGCTGCGGGAGAGAAAGGACAGGGAAACATTTCCATCTGAATTGCTCTTGAAGAGAGTCATGGATGGGCTGAATGGCCATCAGCTGTGCTGTAACCATGTTACAATCCTGTTTTGGGCAGGTTCAGATCAGCGTTGTGCTTTGCAGACTGTGAATTGGTGACCGTTTATTCATCTACCAATACCGTCAGATAAACAAATGGAGCTGCTGTCAGCATGTTACTGCTTTTGTATTCAGCAAGGCCATGTTTGATATATTTGTCTACATAAATCTCCGTGTTACAGAACACATCATGGTGTGAGACACTGTGAGATATTCTGACATGATATCACAATAAAGTAATACAAACTTAGATTGATTCTTGTTCATTCTTGTCTTGCCTGGATTGTTGAAGCCTGTTCTAAGGGTCTTGTATTTTATGCTGGAATATTTGGCAGATTCCCTTCCCCTTGTAGTTATTTATATTGTTCAGAGTGACATCTCCCCTGTTCTTTCCACAAAGCTTGCAATATTTTTTTCCTTTGACGTATCTGTCCAATTCCCTTTCAAAAGTAAATCATCTTCCACCGTCCTTTCAAACAGTGCGTTCCAGATCACATCTCAATAGGTGGCACGGTGGTTAGCACTGCTGCCTCGCAGCACGAGGCACCCAGGCTCAATTGCAACCTTGGGTGACTGCCTGTGTAGACTTTGCACTTTCTCCCTGTGTCTGCATGGGTATCCTCCGGGTGCTCCGGTTTCCTCCCACAGTCCAAAGAAATGAAATGAAATGAAATGAAAATGAAAATCGCTTATTGTCACGAGTAGGCTTCAATGAAGTTACTGTGAAAAGCCCCTAGTCGCCACATTCCGGCGCCTGTCTGGGGGGGCTGATACGGGAATCGAACCGTGCTGCTGGCCTGCTTGGTCTGCTTTAAAAGCCAGCGATTTAGCCCAGTGTGCTAAACCAGCTAAACCAGATGTGCAGGTTAGATGGATTGGCCGTGATGAATTGCCCCCTAGTGTCCAAGAATGTGTAGATTAGATGGGGGTGTGGGAATAGGGCAGGGATGTGGGTTTGGTTAGGGTGCTCTTTTGGAGGGTTGGTGCAGACTCGGGGCGGAATTCTCCCCCTCCCCCACGCCGGGTGGGAGAATCGCCGGGGCACCGCGCGAATCCCGCCACGCCACCCCGGCACTCGCACGCGATTCTCCCACCCCCCCCCCCCCCAAACCGGCGCGGCAGGATTTACGGCTGGCCGCTGGGAGAATCGCCGCTCGCCGTTTGTAATGGGCGAGCAGTGATTCTCCGGCCTGGATGGGCCGAGCGGCCTGCCCAATACGACGGGTTACCGCCGGCGTCGTCCACACCTGGTCACTGCTGGCAGGAACAGCATGGGAACGCTGGGTGGAGCGGCCAGTGTGGGGGGGGTGAGGGGGGTGGGGGGGGAGGGGGGATCCAGCACCGGGGGGGGCCTCAAAAGGGGTCTGGCCCGTGATCGGTGCCCACCAATCGGTGGGCCGGCCTCTCTGAAGGAGGAGCTCCTTTCCTCCGCCGCCCCGCAAGATCCATCCGACATTTCTTGCGGAGCGGCCACGGGGAGGACACTTGCATGTGCGGGTGACGTCATTTACACAGCGCCGGCCGCATAATTTACGCGGCGCCGCTTTTACGAGGCACCAAGGCGTAAATGACGCGGCGCCGCTCCTAGCCCCCGGGGGTGGGAGAATAGGGGCAAGGAGCGGCCTCCGACGCCGGAGTGAAACACTCTGGTTTTCACTCCGGCGTCGGGACTTAGTCTCCCGATGGGAGAATTTCGCCCTCGATGGACTGAATAGCCTCCCTCTGCATTGTCAGAGTTCTATGATTCAATCCTGGTTCATTTGTCCATTTCTTAAATCTGGGCCCCTCAGGTTACTGACCCTCGAGCCTGAGAAACAATGTCTCCCTATTGTTTTGGACAGGAGAGCATTTAATTTAAACAGCACCAACTTCTTCTGTTTCCATCAGTCCATAGACAGAGAGATGCTTTGATTTTGATTTCTCTCTTTATAACTGGTGGTGCAATCCAAGTTTCTGTTGATAACCCCACAGACGGAGCAGAGGATGAACTCAGAGGGTTAGTTTATTTGCACCCACACAAAACATGAAAGAGGATTCACGATGTCCCCTCGTCTTCAGATAGTTAAAGGTATGGATAGGGCAAAGAAAGATTTAAAATACAGAGACTATAAAGGAAAGAAATATTGCTTCATGTGGGTTCCAGATTCCAGAATCAATGTCCAATGAAATATCCCTTAACAGATATTGGTGGACTGGGATCAGATGTGTGAGAATTCACTTTTCCAGTGATGTTGACTTCACACAGAGATAAATCAGTCTTTTAGGTGGTAGCAGAGATATTCCAACAGAAGTCGTGTCTATTGGGCAGAGCTCCATTTCTGACGGTAAACAGCAGACTGAGACAATGTTACTTATTTCACAAGCCATAGATCCTCGTCAAATGACTCCCCACTCTCAGCGCTCCTTTCAACACAGTTTCTGTATCAGTCATCTGGATTCAAGGATCTGGGCCATTCGGAATTGGAAAGAAGGTTGTGGAGCCTTTTCCTTCTGGACAGCCTGCATTACTAAATGCAGATGGCCTTTGTACAGCTCACTTTGAGCTTTAGGCAGATCCCAGGCGATCACCAATAGCTCTTTAGAGGTAACGAGGTATGAGATTTCAGAAAGTGCAATGTAGCTTCATGTGATCTGGGGTGACACGCAGACGTGGTTTCAGACATTTTCAGGATCTTTGATCATTTTTAAAAATTTTAGAAACAGCCATGAGGTCTCTATTTATATTTTAGCAAAAAATATGCTGTGTGAGGTCTTAGTTCCTCACACTATTCACACTGTCAAAACCCAACGTGATTTTAAACACCTCTGTTTGCCCTCTCTGCTCTACCAGAACAACACCAGCTCCTCAAGGTTTTCCACATGTCTGAAGTCCTTTATCTTTGGTGTTTTTCCAGTAAAATCTCCTCTGCTCCCTCTGCAAGGTTTTAACATCCTTCCCAACATTTGGTATCTGGAGTGGGACACAAGGGCCGGGATTCTCCCCTACCCGGCGGGACGGGGGTTCCTGGCGTAGCGGAATGGCGGCAACCACTCCGGCGTCGGTCCTCCCCAAAGGTGTGGAATTCTCCGCACCTTTGGGGGCTAGGCCCGTGCCGGAGTGGTTGGCACCACGCCAACTGATGCCAAAACCGGCGCCAATGGCCTTTGACACCCGCTGCCAGGCGTCGGGGCTGCCGAAAGGCCTTTGCCGGTTCGCACATACGTTGGTGCGTCAGCTGCCACTGATGTCACCGCCGGCGCATGCGCAGTAGGGGGGTTCCCTTCCGCCTCCGCCATGGTGGAGGCCATGGCGGCGGCGGAAGAAAAAGAGTGCCCCCAACGGCACTGGCCTGCCTGCCGATCGGTGGGCCCTGATTGCGGGCCTGGCGACCGTGGGGGCACCCCCCGGGGTCCGATCGCCCCACGCCCCCCCAGGACCCCGGGGGCCCCCTTCGCGCCACCAATCCGGCCGCCACCAGAGGTGGTTGAAACCATGGCGGCGGGATTGGCCTCCCAGCGGCGGGACTTCGACCCATCGCGGGCCGGAGAATCACCGTGAGGGCACGCCGATCGGGGGTGCGCGATTCCCACCCCCGCCAATTCCCGGGTGGCGGAGAATTCCGGCCACGGCGGGGGGCAGGATTTCCGCCAGCCCCGGGCGATTCTCCGACCGTGCGGGGGGCCGGAGAATTTCGTCCCAGATTCCAGCAAAGGTCGAACCAGTTACGTACGAAATTTCATATGTAATAATAATAATAATCTTGATTGGTCCTTCTGTTTGTTGTCTATCCCTTTATTAAAAACATCAGTTTTGCATTTTTAAAAGCCTACCCGTCTCGTCCTGGCCTACCCCAAGGCTTGTGGTCACACCCTCATTGCCTCTATTTGCCTCTTTCAAATCATACCATTTATTTCCTATTGCCTCTCCTCAGTCCTCCTTCTGAAACCCATCACCTCACACTTGTTTGTATTAAATTTCATCAGCCACATGTCTGTTTGTTTCACCAGACTATGTCCTCCTGGTCGGTTGCTATTCATTGTCACAGAAATCGGCCATTCGGCCCATTGAGTCTGCACCGACCCTCTAAAAGAGCAGCCTACCTAGGCCCACTCCTCCGCCCCACCCTCGCAACCCCACCTCACCTACACATCTTTGGACACTAAGATGCAATTCAGCACGGCCAATCCACCTCACCTGCACATCTTTGGACTGTGAGAGGAAACCGGAGCACCCAGAGGAAACCCACGCACACACCCGAGGCCGGATTCGAACCGGGGTCCCTGGCGCGGTGATGCAGCAGTGCTAACCACTGTGCTACCGTGCAGCCCGTACCATTCACTGCATTTCCAACATTGCAAACATTCTAATTTGTAATAAAGTTTAATAAAGAAACGCCAACAATATCATGGAACTTTCCCTGACACATTGAACTGGTCTCTCCAGTTATAATATTGGACATTTTCCCGCACTCAGCAAAGGGATTAGGAATCTTATTATAGACAATTCACATGCCAGAGGAGGGGACAACTAATGGTTTAAGTGTTAGTAGCAAATATAATCACGTAGATTATTTTATAATTATCTCTTCCACTTTGTTCCCTCATTTCAATTTGTTATAAGAATCTTATCATTAACATAGAATTAAAGATGATTTAACATGTACTGAACTGCCTGACATGATTGCTCAAACACCTTGAATTAATAATTGTTTTTCCTGCTGTTTGTGCAGCTTGACTGCCCTGCTTCACCTTGGAGAATTCAGGAGCTTATGGACCTGGATCTTCCGACGATCAGCACTCACTGTTGGATTGGCACTCGCTCTGAATTTTCTGTGCCACAACAGAGCTCAGCAGTTCCGGCTTCTTCAGAGACGCAGAGCGGTATTCCATCAAAGCCCTTCCTGGTAACGGCGGGTCGCTAGGGGAGGGGGGTGCGGGGGCACACAGCCCCTTTCCACGGCACGAGCTGCTGCTTTTTGATAAGTGAGTAAAGGCCCCAAAGCCTCTCGGTGTGCGAGAGTGAACGTGTGAGAATGTGTATGTGTGGGAATAAGTGGGTGAGGTAAGTGGGCAGGAGGGCAGATTGGCAGCTGGGAAGGCGTGGGGTGAGGTGGGGTGAAGTGGGTAAGGTGGGTGATGTGGGTTGGGGGCTAGTCAAGCGGGGCTGGGAGAGTCAGGGGGTTGTGGGGGTGTGTGGTGAGGTGGTAGGACCACGTCAGGTTGAGCTGAAAAGGGAACGAGGGGGTTGGGCGGGTGGTTGCTGGGGTCTAGTCTGGCTCCTTTATCTGCTCCTTCACCATTTCCGCAGTTGCAGCTCAGGTTTGGGAGGGCTAGGCCTCCCCCAGGAGACCAGGCATACTCTTGGAATTCCCGAAGCACCAACTCCGATGGAATCGTCCGTGAAGTTTGAACTTCTAATGGCTCTCACGAACCCTTTAAAAAAGAGTCGGAGCTTCTAACTGTGATAAACACACAAATCCTGGTCTAACTCCTGGGTAACTATATAACTGACCCCCAGGTCACTTACAATGACACCCTTGCTGACACCCCCCTGGATTCTCCAAACACTTCCCAGACTGCTCAACTCTCACCAACACCCTGATGCTATCCCTCAACACCAACGTTCTCCCCAAACTGACCTGACTAGCCCCCACCATCAAACATTACCCCAACACCCCCATCTGTCCAATGTCATGTGTGAAAAGCTTTAAAACAGTCATTCCTTTATAACTTTCTACTTCTTTGAAAAAAATACTTTTACAACTGCCCTGTACAAATGCCAATCATTCAGACTTTTAAAGTCTCAATGGCAGAAACCACAACCACTTAAAACCTTTTTTTATCTTGTGTAAATAAATATTATACAATTGACATAGAGGCCACAGAGAAAGAGTTGCCCAATGAGCAACATTTCTCCTTGGCTGGAGCTGTTTCAACAGACTATTGGATGCCTGGGCTTCCAGCCAAGAAGTCTGCTGAAACAGCTGCACCCATGGGAAAACATTATTTTATTGTCAGCTCTTTCTCTGTGACCTATTCTGTCAATCGCACAATGTTTATTTACGATAGACAGAGAGGTGTTAAATGTTGATAGTTTACTGAGACTTTCAAGGTCTGAATGATTGATAATTTGATAGGGTTGTAACAAAAGCAATCCATTTTTTAAAGTAAATAGAAAGTAATGAATGAATGAATGATTATTTTTTGAAAGCTTTTCCATACTTGCGATTATTTCTATTATAGGGCTGATTGGTTCTTTATACTGGGTGAATGAGCGTGTAAGTCAGATATCTTGGCATCAATGGTATGAGGAACCATGGGAGTTGGGTAGAGAGACGTATCTTGGCAGGGATGCTATAAGGGGCCAGAGGAGTGAGTAGAGGGGACTAGCTGGGTATGGGGGCTATGGGTAAGACCTTTTCAACTTACTTTTCAGAAGGTTCATTTATCCAGACTGTGGTTCACAGCACCTCTGAGGGGCCATGACCCGTGGCTCTTTGAAAAGTTGGTCTGACTCCGCAGTGTTTGCAGAATACTCAGGCATGCCCACCCTCGCAAGGGAGCTGGCAAGGTCAGGAGTCCAGGGTGTGGGCTTTTGATCCTAACTATCCTGCACTTTTATCCCGTGTTGACAAAACCTGGAGGAGCTGGGAATGGGGCCGGAGATCTCAGACTCCTGACAAGTCCCTGTCACCAGATTTACAGAGTGTCCCTGACTCTGAAAAAATCCAGCCCTGTGTTACTGGGCTAGTAATCCAGCAGTGTGAAGTCAACCTCAACATTGGCCACTTGGGAACTTGAATTCAGTTACTTAAATTAATGTGAAATAATAAAATCTCACATCAGTGATGGTGACTATTCAGCTGTAGTAAAAACCCATCCGGTTCAGATCTGTCCCATCGGGAAGGAGTTACCTAGCCGAGGTGTATATGTGACCAAAGAGAAAATGCTGGAAAATCTCAGCAAGTCTGGCAGCATCTGTAGGGACAGAAAAGAGCGAACGTTTCGAGTCCAGACTCTTTGTCAAAGGTGTATATGTGACTCCAGACCCACAGCAATGTGGTGCATTCCCACCTGTGCAATCCACGCGGTCTGACAAGTATCTCAGTTGTATCAAACTGCTACATGGAAAGTATCTTACCACATGGACGAGAGTGGATCAAGATGGCAATGCACATTCCAACAACTCCCACACCCTGTGAACGGGTTTCAGAAAATCACCAGGTATTTTCCCAAGAACTCCCCTGATCATCCGTAACCTTAGGTACACTGCGTAAAAAATAATTGCAGCCAATCAGGTGAACACACTCCAAGGAAATCATTCCTGGTGTGTGAACCTGGGCCGGGATTCTCCCCTACCCGGCGGGATGGGGGGTCTGGGCGTAGCGGAGCGGCAGCAACCACTCCGGCGTCGGGCCTCCCCAAAGGTGCAGAATTCTCCGCACCTTTAGGGGCTAGGCCCGCGCCGGAGTGGTTTCTGCTCCGCCGGCTGGTGCCATAACTGGCGCCAACGGCCTTTGGCGCTACGCCGGCTGGTGTCGGGGCTGGCCAAAAGGCCTTCGCCGGTCCGCGCATGCGCCGGTGCGTCACCGGACGCCGATGTCACCACTGGCGCATGTGCGGTAGGGAGGGTCTCTTCCGCTTCCGCCATGGTGGAGGGCATGGCGGCGGCGGCAGAAGAAAAAGAGTGCCCCCCCATGGCACAGGCGCACCCGCCGATCGGTGGGCCCCAATCACGGGCCTGGCCACCGTGGGGGCACCCCCCGGGGTCCGATCGCCCCGCGCCCCCCCCCCCCCAGGACCCCAGGGGCCCACTCGCACTGCCAATCCCGCCGGCACAAAGGTGGTTTAAACCACGTCGGTAGGATTGGCCTGTCAGCGGCAGGACTTCGGCCCATCGCGGGCTGGAGAATCGCCGCGGGGGGCACCCTGATCGGCGGGGCGTGATTCCCGCTCCCGCCGATTCCCGGGTGGTGGAGAATTCCGGCCACGCCGGGGGCGGGATTTACGCCGACCCCGGGAGATTCCCCGACCCTGCGGGGGGGGGGGGGGGGGGGGGGGGGGGGGAATTCCGTTGCTGATTTCAATGGGCCCATCTCGGAAACATCGATTGGTTGAGGAAATTTCAAACTCGGAATCCACTGCGGAAAATCCGATGCTGCTATTCACTGTTTGCCCCTGAAATCCTGTGGGTGCCTGTCTGGTGATGTACAGCACCGCAATGTGTTCCACACAGAATAAACACTGAATAACGTTCATTCATACAGGTCTGCACTGGGACTGGTGCTGATGGAAGCGATGCAAAATCATAGCCAGCCTCATTCAATCATATAGTCACCCAGTAAACTCCCTCTCCGATTCTTAGCTCCCCCGTGATGTATATGATTACCCGCACTCATGGACAGGATGTGGGAAAGGCTATTACTTAGTTAGTTGGTGGGGAAGAATAGCTTATACACAGACTCAACACAGACATAATGGCCTGAATGTGCTTTAATATTCCATGACAGATAATCCTTCTGTGAACTTTAGCCTGCAGAGTCTCTATCACTCTATCACATTCTTGCAAGCTTCTTTATCTCCTTTTTCCAATATTGGCTTTTACCTTTGCAGGTCTGAGAGTTATTTCTCTAGAGAGTTCTGACATAACTGATTGAAGGTGGCAGGACAGGTTGAGAGAGCAGTTAGTAAAGAACAGAGCGTCCTGGACTTCATTAATAACAATATAGAGCATAAGAGCAAGGAGGCTATGCTAAACTTGGATAAAACACGAGTTCAGCCTCAACAGGAATATTGCGTCCAACCCTGGGCACCACCTGTCAGGAAGGACATGAAGGCATTAGACAGGATGCAGCAAAGATTCACAAGGATGTTTCTCGGGATGAGGCACTTTAGTAATGTGGATAGATTAGGGAAAGCAGAGTTTTCCTTGAAGAAGAGAAAGTTGAGAAAAGTTTCATGAGGGATCTGGACAGCGCAGACGGGGAGAAGCTGTTCCCCCTCATGGGAAGGTTGAGAACGAGAGGACACAGATTTCGAGCATAATCACCATTGCACCTCATCAGCATAAATTAGCTTACTAACATAAAGTTATTTTAATGATGTAGTATGTGGTCATGATGTGGAGATGCCGGCTTTGGGCTGGGGTGGGCACAATATGAAGTCTTAATAATGATCTTTATTGTCACAAGTAGGCTTACATTAACACTGCAATGAAGTTACTGCGAAAAGCCCCTAGTCGCCACATTCCGGCGCCTGTTCAGGTACACAGAGGGAGAATTCAGAATGTCCAAATTACCTAACCTGCATGTCTTTCAGGACTTGTGGGAGGAAACCGGAGCACCCGGAGGAAGCCCACGCAGACACAGGGATAACGTGCAGACTCCGCACAGACAGTGACCCAAGCCGGGAATCGAACCTGGGATCCTGGAGCTGTGAAGCAACAGTGCTAACCGTGCTGCCCATAAAACACCAGGTTAAAGCTCAACAGGTTTGTTTGGAATCACTAGCTTTCGGAGCGCAGCTCCTTCCTCGGGTGAGTTAAGAGGTGGGTTCCACAAACACATATATAGACAAAGTCAATGATGCAAGATGATACTTTGAATCCAAGTCTTTGCAGGTAATTAAATCTTTACAGGTCCAGACAGTGTGACTGGAGAGAAGGATAATCACAGGTTAAAGAGTGTTAATTGTCTCAAGCCAGGACAATTGGTAGGATTTCACAAGCCCAGGCCAGATGGTGGGGGGTGAATGTAATAAGACATGAATTCAAGGTCCCGGTTGAGTCCATACTCCTGCGTTCAAAACTTGACTATCAAGTAGTATATGGGACTTTTTTTCTTTATGCGACAAGTTACCAATCACTTATAAGGGATTGGGTAAACTTGTTGAGGGTTTCATTTATTAGGAGTAAGCACACAGGAGAACAGTTATACAAAAGTATAACACTTGAAGACATCAGAGCTGTGTGTGTGCTCTGCTAAAAGCAAAAGTGAAACTAAGATTGGGTCGCACCGCTCCCGGGAATAAAGTTGGGGTGGAGCCCACGTGTTCCTCACTGACCTGCCTTGCGTCATAAAGTACAGCAGAGCAGATTAACAAAGGCCGATTGGGGCTTCTGATTCTCACTGGGGAGAAAGTCTGCCCTCTGGAGCTGCTGCCCAATCTGACCGGCCTGCAGCACCTGGAGGACGTCAATGGCCACTGCTGGGACTGCAGGCGAAGAAGAAGACCAAGGCTGATGGATCCTGAGAGGAGGGAAGACCTAAGGCCAGGAGGTTAGACAATGGGGTGGGGAAGTTGCGGGTTTGATGGAGGTAGCAGAGGCTTTCCCTTAGTGGGGGGAGGGGGGGGGGCATAACCCCAAAGAGTGACCACCCCCTCCACCCATTTCCTTACAGGCCTTTAATGGACAATGAAGAAGAATCTGGCTTCCCACTCCTGCTTGATTCCCCACACGGAACGCAGTGGGTAGCGTATTATCGGGGTCAATTGGCTTGATAACAAATCTAATTGATTATCAATTTTAATATGGCAGCAGACCACCAATTTTGGTCTACCCACCCCCCTCAGATTACAGCATGAGCTGGGGTGTGGGTGGGAAAGGCAGGGGGTGGGCTTCTGTCCTGATTGACATGCCTCAACGTGGGAATCACACCACCGGGGAGGAGTATGTGAAATTCAGCCCACATATGCAGAGGGCTAGAAAGAAAGGAAGCTGCTTTCAGCGTTCCACAGTTGTTTGCAATGCTTCCTCATTAGTTTGCGCTTGTTTTTTATATTCCGGCTTTCGCTAAGGAGATTTGCAAGAAGTTTCAGCCGAAGTTGCTGTTTCGGGAAGTTTGGTGCCAGTGTCAGTTTGGGAGTGAAGCTCACTAGTGTCATTGCAGATTAATGATGGAGCGCTGGTTGCTGCGCATGCAGAGGGTGGGGGGGGGGGGGGGGGGGGTCTATGGAGTGTGGAATGGACTATCTGGGGCTTCACATGTATAATTAGAAAACCTAACTTTGATGACGGCTTCAGGAAATGAGATGAACGTTGGCTAGGAAGTTTGTGGGGAATGTGTCCATTAATGATCGCAGTACTGAGTGTAACGTCTTAGCTCGTCTCTGCTGCGGTTCCTGAAAGCTAATTTGTCAAGTGTGCTCCAGACAGTTGTGTGGCCTTGGAGCAGAGGTGTTCCATCTATAAACTACATTTATATTCTACAGATGAACTGTTTGCAAATGAAGTTTAATTAAAATGCACGCATTAAGTCATTTTTCATTTTAATGTATTTAAATATGCCTAATTTAGAAAATGCCATTTATGGGATGTGTACAGTTACCATCTATAAGGTTATGCACTTAATTAAAACAATTAATCAGCTAACTTTGAACATCAGTCATCAGCTAAAATTAATTCTTGCCACCACATTGTAATGTGCAAACAAGATCTTGTGGAATGAAGGATTTGCTGGAGTTGAACTGGAAGTTTCAGTCAAGGTTCGGGGTTAGTGTTCCCACCTCACAGGTGCAGGTGCAGCAGGCGGTATGTTGGCCTTCATTGCGAGAGGTTTTGAGTATAGAAACAGGGATGCGTTGCTGCAATTGTACAGGGCCTTGGTGAGGCCACACCTTGAGTATTGTGCGCAGTTTTGGTCTCCTTCTCGGAGGAAGGATGTTCTTGCTCTCGAAGGAGTGCAGCGAAGGTTTATCAGACTGATTCCAGGGATGGCGGGACTGTCACATGAGGAGAGATTGACTAGGTTGGGATTGTTCTCGCCAGAGTTCAGAAGAATGAGGGGGGATCTCATAGAGACTTATAATATTCTAACAGGACTAGACAGGGTAGATGCAGGGAAGATGTTATCAATGGTGGGTGTGTCCAGAACCAGGGGTCACAGCCTGAGGATTCAGGGTAAACCATTTTGGACAGAGATAAGGAGACATTTCTTCACCCTAAGAATGGTGAGCCTGTGGAATTCATTACCACAGGAAGTAGTTGATGCTAAAACATTGAATATATTCAAGAGGCGGCTAGATTTGGCACTCGGGGAGAATGGGATCAAAGGCTATGGGGAGAAAGCAGGATTAGGCTATTGAGTTGGATGATCAGCCATGACCGTGATGAATGGCGGAGCAGGCTCGAAGGGCCAAAAGACCTCCTCCTGCTCCTATCTTCTATGTATCCATGTATCTCAATGCAATAGTGAGGGAGTGCCACACTGTGAAATGTATTGCCTTTTAAATTAGACCAATGCATAGAATCATAGAATCACAGTGCAGAAGGAGGCCACTCGGCCCATCGAGTCTTCACCAGCCCTCTGAAAGAGCACCCTACCTAGGACAGCTCCCCCACCTTTTTCCATAACCCAGTAACCCCATCTAACCTTCGGGCACTAAGGAGCAATGCACCTAACCTGCACATCTTTGGACTGTGGGAGGAAACCAGAGCACACGAAAGAAACCCACGGAAACACGGGGAGAACGTGCAGACTCCACACAGACAGACATCCGAGGCTGGAATAGAACCCGAGTCCCTGGAGCTGCGAGGCAACGGTGCTAACCACTGTGCCATACCTGTAAATCCTGACATTCATAAGATGTGTGGTATTTGTGAGGCGTAGTCAGCTGCAAAGATGGGAACAGGAACTCAAGAAGGGATGTATAAATACCAAGAGAGAACAGAACAACGGGGGGGGGGGGGGGGGGGGGGGGGGGGGGGGGTCAGTGGAGATTCTGAGTGCATCGAAAAGAGATTGAAATGGTCAGGATATGTTTTATGGAGAGAGAGCAGAAGAGGAGAGAAAGAGAGCGTGCTGAGGTGAGTGGTGGAGATGGGACAGCTGGAGGAAGGTTGAGGAGGTCGGTCAAAGACCAGGTGGAAAGGTTGCTGGACTTAAATGTAGCTGGATTGGAAGAGGAATGGGTGTCTGATAGGAGGGGACGGGGGAGGATGATCAACCGAGATTGAGGCCACTCAGGTAAAATGGGGGAGGCTGGAAGAGGAAGAAAATGAAGGACAGGGCAGGTGAAGAGGGATTGTCTCCTCTGGGGGGGACTTCAAATAAAAGGACACAGTCTGAAAATTTGAGCCAATCATTGAAGCGTGAAACCGGGAAACACTGTTTCACCGTGAAAAGTAGAAATCTTGAATTCTTCCCTCCAAATACTGGAAGCGGATTATAACTTTCAACTCAGATTGAGGAATGAGAAAGGAAGACTTTCATTTCTCTATATAAAACTTTTCACAAATACCAGACACCTCAAAAGAACTTTGCAGCGAATGGGATACTTTTGAAATGTTATAATGTAGGAAACTCAGCAGTTAATTTGTGCACAGCAAGCTCCCATAAAAAGCAATACAATAATGGGCAGTTAATCTGTTTTTGTGAAGTTGATTGAGGGGTAAATATTAGACAGGGCATCGGGAGGAACTCTCCTGCTTTCTTTTGAAATAGTGCGTGAAATCCTTTACATCTCCCTACAAAGGCAAATAGGATCTCGATTTAATGTTTCACCTGAAAGCCGGCACCTCTGACAGTGGACTACTCCCTCAGTGCTGCACTGGAGTTACAGACTTGATCTGTATGCCCAAACCCAGGAAACTGAACTCGGGAATGCCATCAGCAGTGTGACAGCCAACACAGTTTAACCAGCCATGTTCTAACTGAATGGCTGGATTAACTCAAAGAGCTGAATGGAACGTGCGAGTCATACACACACACTGCTCATGTTCCTGACTGTTAAGAAAAGCAAAGGAGATGAAAGATCATCACACCATTTGAAGAAGAGGCAGCACGGTAGCATAGTGGTTAGCACAGTTGCTTCACAGCTCCAGGGGTCCCAGGTTCGATTCCCGGCTTGGGTCACTGTCTGTGCGGAATCTACACGTGTCTGCGTGGGTTTCCTCCGGCTGCTCCAGTTTCCTCCCACAGTCCAAAGATGTGCAGGTTAGGTGGATTGGCCGTGATAAATTGCCCTGTAGTGTCCAAAAAGGTTACTGGGTTACGGGGATAAGGTGGAGACATGGGCTTAAGTAGGGTGCTCTTTCAAAAGGCAGGTGCAGACTTGATGGGCCAAATGGCCTCCTTCTGCACTGTAAATTATATGATTCTAAATTCTAAGAGGAAGGGAGTTCTCCCAATGTCCTGGTCAGTATTTACCCTTAAGACAAGGCTTAAAATATTTTATCCAATTTCTTATTCTTTGCTCTTTGTTGGGGCAGGCTGCCTCTGTACACAAGTCTTATGATGATGTGCCTCCAACATTTCATTGTCTGAAAGGTAATTGGGGATTTCCGGGGTGGGAAAGATGCTCTATAAATTCAGTTGTTTCTTTCTCTTCCCCCCCCCCCCCCCCCCCCCATTCATCCTCCTCTGAACACGTCCTGGAGTAAAGGCGGACGTTCCCATGTTGTGCCTGCTGGGCATCACAGAGCCCAAAAGCCAATGGGAGCTCCTGCTCCCCAGTCACGCGTGCCATTGGTTGCTTCATTGCTCTCAGCACTGACAGATTTGCCAACATTCCTGCATCACATGCCAGTGTCACCGTGTGTTAACAGTTGCAATTCATGCCACAAATATAAGCCGAACATTCTAACATATTTAAGCATTGCCATGTGAGTCATGAGTGTCAGTTTCAGTGTGAGCTCTGGGGTGTTGACAAAACTGGGATCCAAAGTCTTCACTGTTTAATCAGGCAGTTTGTGTACAGCAAGTGAAAGAGAGCAATTAAATCTCAATTAGCGAGCAGAGAAGTTGGTCCTGCAGTTTTATTTTAGCAAGGACACTCACATTCATTATAATCTCTTGGTGTGCAGCTAGTAACCCGTACAGGCCACAGGCTGGTCTGTGACTCTCCCAGGCTGTTTGTTACAGTAGTATAGCAAAAGGCTTATGCATCAGGTACACTGCTCTTTTCATCTTGAACTCCCCTTTTAAGTGCCGAGCACATTTGCTGCGAAATGTGAGTCTAGGCTTTAAAAGGAATGCAATTATTCCTCTTGGCAGACAATGGCTGACCTCTCAAAGCCTTCAGCGACACAGTTGCTGCCTCTGTGTCTGACACCAGACGGAACCGCTGTTAATTTGCGTCCTGTAATCCTTCTGTGCCTCTGCTAGGTCAGCGAAAAGCTCATTCACTTGTTAAGTGTAAAGTGTGTTTTTGCAAGGTGTGAAGGTCTTGATACTTCACCATTGCTGCCGAGTTATTCAGCTACACAATGCGAAGCTTTTGACCCTGCGATGGGCAGCACACAAACCTTGGATTTTCCAGAAATTAACAGTTTAATAAAAGCTCACCCACGCCTCACACAGCAGAAAGGCAAGGGATGAACACAGTGACATCTGAACATTTCAGAGGGTTTGCAGCCATCTCGAACATTAGGCACTGGACTGGATTCCAGCCGTGATGGAGATAGACATCCCTGGGCAGTGTGAGAGCGCTAATGGTGCAGGATATATTGACACTGGGGGTAAGGGGAGGAACGATGGTCACCTCTTGCACATTTCCCTCTCTCAGAACACTTCCAGCAGTTGACACTTTATTTGGTGTAGTTTGTAGCTGCTGAAATCTTTGTCCCTAACTATAACCCCACACATTGGAGTGTACACAACAGCGGCACTCCTCCCATCTCATGGAATCTGAAATGCACCTTCTGCAGAGTGCCAAATCAATCAAAGGATTTGATCATTCTCTAACCAACCTGCCCAATGTTCTAAAATGAAAAGGACAGAAAATGCTGCATAAACTCAACAAGTCCGGCAACATTTGTGGAGCGAGAAACAGAGTTAACATTTGGAATCAGTGTGATTCTTCTTCAGAGCTAAAGAGCGGAAGAAATGGGATGGATTTTACACGGTATTGGGAGGTGGTGGAGAAGAGCAGAAGGGATGGGTAAGCAGCAAGGAGAGATTTGACAAAGATGTCATGGAGACAAATCAAAGGGAGTGTTAATGACAGTGTTAAAGACTAAAGGAGGTGCCAATGGTGGCGCAAAGGTAAGAATATGTTGGTCGGACAACAAAGGTCAGTACTCTGTGAAAGCAAAACTAAAGAACAAGTGACAGATAGCACTGTGGGGAAGGGATTGGGGTGAGGTTGGGGGAAAAATGGATTAACAAAGGGGTGAAGATGGAGGACAGAGTTTGCAGTCTGAAGTTGTTGATCTCAATGTTAAGTCCGGAAGGCTGTAACGTGCCGAATCGGAAGATGAGGTGCTGTTCCTCAGTTTGCGCTGGGCTTCACTGCAATATTGCAGCAGGCCAAGGACGGACATGTGGACGTGGGAGCAGGACGGTGAGTTGAAATGGCAGCGACAGGAAGGTCTGGGTCCTGCTTGCGGACTGAGCGAAGTGGTAACCCAGTCTGCGTTTAGTTTCTCCAACGTAGAGAAGACGGCACTGGGAACAGCAAATACAATAGACCGGATTGAAGGAGGTGCAAGGGAAACGCTGCTTAACCCAAAATGAATATTTTGGGCCTTGGAAGTGAGGCGGGGGGGGGGGGGGGGGGGGGGGGAGAGTGGAGGTGAAGGGGCAGGTTTTGCACCTTCTGTGATTGCAATGGGAAGGTGCCATGGGAAGAGGATGAGGGTTTGGGGGTGATGGAGCTGTGCCTTATGTTCTTTTCCATTGAGTTCCCCAGAATGAAGGTGAAAAATGGCCGCTGAGTCCAGTATTGTCACCGGGCCTCTTCACTTCATTCAGGACAGACAGGTGCCGGAACCTCAGACAGCGAGGGTGGAGAGAGGGAGCAAAATGATAAAGTGTGAGAATCAGGTTGTCCTGATGGGAGATTGTTGTCCCCCTCTGCAAATGTGGATATTTGAGCTCAAAAGCTGATTGTTCGTGAAGCACATGTCCATCTCTCTCTGCCCACCCACTCATTCTTGTTCTGATTTGATTTTGATTTGATTTATTGTCACATGTGCTGAAGTACAGTGAAAAGTATTTTTTTGCGGCCGAGGGAACGGACAAAGTAGACAAAAGAATAATAAACAGAGAACATTGTCAAATGGTACATCGACAAACAGTGATTGGTTACAGTGCGAAACAATTTGAAACAGTGCTGTAACCCGTCAAGGTAACCTTTTATAACCATCCCTTCAAAAACGTGGCCAAGAGTGGGTTGGTGATTGGGTGGAGGGGAGAACACATGGAGTAATGTCCATTCCGGATTCAGTAGCATTTTGGTTACATTACTGGGTTAATAATCCAGAAGATATTCGGGAGACTCGAGTTGAAATTCCAGCATGGGACTTGGGAAATCAAAATTCAGTTAATTTTCTAATTCTGAATAAGGAGCGAGAGTGATGATGACGCTGGAGTTACTGGATTGTTATAAAACACATCCGTCTTTGAGGGAAAGAAATCTGCCGTCCTTACCCGGTCTGGCCTACATGTGACTCCAGATCCACAGCAATGTGGTTGACCCTTAACTGCCCCGAAGTAACCCCGCCAGCCACTCAGTGCCAGGGCAATTAGAGATGGACAATAAATGCAGGCCATAACAGTGACGCCCCAATCCCGTGAATGAAATGAAAAAGATAACTGGGACCCACTTTCCCCTCCAAAATGCCAGGTGCAAGAGATGACCATCCTCAGTCTCGTCCTCGCCCTCTCTCTAATCCATTCTCCCGGGAGCGGAGGCAGGAAAAACGCTGCAGACATTGTCGGGGCAGGAAGATCCTTCCACTGCCAAGGGACAGGAAATGATGGCCACTGTCTTTCAAACGTGACATTAACCTGGGGACCACCTGGCCTCTCAGCTGGACGGGGGAGATACAATGATGGTGGCCTCCACCTTGGGGGAAGGGGCGGTAAATCCCTCCCGGCATCTCCGGCAGAGCAGCACTCCCTCAGCACTGGGAGTATCGGCCTCGTTTCTCAATCATCTGGAGTGTGACCTGAAGGCAGACACGTGCAACCCAGAGGAGAGAGTGCGAGCAAGCAAGACACGACTAACACCAAAAGCGGTTCAGAAATCTCCCCTGCTACGGAAGCCAGAGTGAATGCAGCGAGGAATGATCCGGCCTGAATCTGGAGAGGCGGCCGCGGAGAGGAAGAGGACGGAAGGATGCTTCGCGCTCTGCAGGCATGGTTTTCACATGAACAGCCAGTTCTGCAGAATGAAAGAGTTCCACTTCCTAAGCCGAGCAAGCCTGTAATCCCGCTCAGCGAGATCCCTCATTTGCTGGTATTAGCAGTGATTTGGATACAGTTTCATTCTGCCAATTCGTGTCAACAGAGGCCGAAACAAAACTGCCTGAACTAATCTCACTTCAGCAGCTTCACATCCGAGAAATAGATATCAGAAGGGGGCGGGTGACCAGCCAGTTGTCATGATACACGACATAGGTAAAAAAGGGATGAGGTCTGATAAGCAGAATATCGGGAGCTGGGAAGCAAGTTGAAAAGTAGGACCTCACAGGGAGCTCACTCGGGATTATTACCAGTGCCACTTTTTAGTTAGAGTAGAAAGAACAGGAAATATGGGATGATATAGGGCCGATTTCATAGCATCTCATAGAATTCACAGTGCCCATTCGGCCCATCGAGGCTGCACCAGCCCTTGGAAAGAGCACCCTACTGAAGCCCATACCTCCACCCTATCCTTGTAACCCAGCAACCCCACCCAACCCTTTTGGACACTAAGCAGCAATTTATCATGGCCAATCCACCTAACCTGCACATCTTTGGACTGTGGGAGGAAACCGGAGCACCTGAAGGACACCCACACAGAAACGGGGAGAACGTGCAAACTCCACCACATCAAAACCGATTCTCCGCCCCTTCGCAGTTCCGCTGTCGGAAATCCCGCCCCTGATGGTTCACATCCTTGCTTTAATTCCCTGCTCCTTTCTTACCCTCCAGAGTTCTCAAGGAGAGATGACAGTGGAGAACGAGGGAATATTCATAAATCATTGTGGGTTCTTTTCGACAAGATCACTCAGTCACTGTCACGAGTGCTGCTGAAAGCTCTCGAAACCTCGTTACAGGTCCGGCAAGGACAAAGAACATGTCTGAGGCTCTATTCCTGCTTCAGGACAAAAATCAATAGCAGAAAGCAAGTCACGGAATGAACGCTGACAGGTGCTATCCAGCCGTCACTCAGAGAGGCAAGAAGGTGCAGCGCATAAACCTGAGCAAAAGCACATTGATTGAGAATTCCCCGTGTTCACAGAGAGCTGGAACACACCACCTCCACCCCCATCTCCCATCCCGTAAGGGGGCTCCTTAACTCCAAGCAATTGGTCACCTGCCCCATTGCCCACTTATCTCGCTCTGGGTGGAATGTCATTTAATAATATTCCTGGGAAGCTCCAACTGGGACGTTTTGCTACCTTGAAGGTGCTTTGGAATTTCAGGATTTAGCTATTGCGCTGTGAAATTTGCCGGGACAGTGAGGAGCTCTTTGTTACAACTCTGCCGCCTTGATATTCTTCCCTCTTGTCGCTCTCCTGTCCGCACCGCCCTGCAAAGGTGGGGAATATATGTGGTAGTATGGCTTAAAGAGATCATATTACCGGAGAACCAAGCTGCCATTGGTACAGCAGCCTCGCTGCCCATTGGTCCAGGCAAGTCATGTGCCTCTCTGCCAATTGGTTGTGGCTGGTCATGTGACTTCCCACCGATTGACTGAGAGGTTGGTAGCTCCGCCTACAAGGCGGGGTATAAGAGCTCGTACTGGCTGGCAGTCGGCCTTTCTCTGTATGACCACTGCCGGGCTCACATCTAGCGTATTAAAGCCTGTTGTTTGGAACTTCACTACGACTCGAGTCCAATTGATGGTGCATCAATATATTTACCCCCCCCCAGCCCCCAATCAGGACTTCAATTCACCAGCAGGAAATCACTCTGACTGTGGCCTTGGCTGAAGGAACCTTCCTGGAGGCAAAGTGCCGTTTATCATAGAATTTGCAGTGCAGAAGGAGGCCATTCGGCCCATCAAGTCTGTACTTGCTCTTGGAAAGAGCACCCCACTTAAACCCAAACCTCAACCCTATCCCCATAACCCCAACTAAGCTTTTTGGACACAAAGGGCAATTTAGCACCGCCAAACCACCTAACTTGCACATCTTTGGACTGTGGGAGGAAACCGGAGCACCCGGAGGAAACCCATGCAGACACGGGGACAACGTGCAGACTCTGCACAGACAGTGACCCAAGCCAGTAACCAAACCTGGGACAGTGGCACTGTAATGCAACTTTGATAACCACTGTGCTACCACGCCGCCCGGTTTTAAAACGTGCTGTTCAGCAGACTTTAACTCAAGTCCGCTGAATCGTGCCCATTGTTAGGGAGGAGATTCCAAGGCCTGGTGTTTGATGGCGGCGATTAGGAACCGCGGTGTGCAAGAGAGTTCCAGGCGGGCGGCTTGCTTACAGGGTGACTAGCGTCTGGGGGGAGTTGGTTGATGAGAAATCCATAGAATTGTTTTGGGTGTCGGTAGTTTCAGAGTGTGGAGTGTCGGTCCTCGTTTCACCTCTTGGTTGATAGGTGAAGATTTGTAACTTTTATCCTTAGGAACCTGTATCTATCTGTAAAGGTATACCTGGGGTAAGGAAGTGGAGTATTATAGTTAATCTTTTCTTGTTTAATAAATGTTTTATTCTAAGTTAAAAGGTTCTGTAACTCTGCCCTGCCGCCCCCCCAAACCTCTGATAAATAGTAAAAGATATGGGACGGGGCGTTGATGGGACCCTCACTCTGTCGGCAGTGCACCCACCCCCGTGGGTTTCACAACGCCGTGGGGTGGACACCATGGGAAATCCCATTGGCCGGTTGCTGGGACGGAGAATCCCGTTGCCGGCAGGGGGGCGCGCTGCTCCAGAAAACGGGGCTGACCGACTGGAGAATCCCGCCCCCCCCCCGGATCTATCACGCTGGGTTCCACCCTGAGATTTATCTTTTAAATTGTTCACTTGGTGTGGGCGTCGCTGTCTGGGCCCAGCATTTATTGCCCATCGCTGAGAGGCATTTAAGAGTCAACCACATTGCTGTGGGTCTGGAGTCACAGACCGGGTAAGGCCAACAGAGTTCCTTCTTCCATTAGTGAACCAGATGAGTTTTTACGACAACAACATTTTAAATTCCAGATTTATATTGAATTAAAATTTCACCATCTGCAGTGGGGGGATTTGAACCCGGAACCCCAGAGCGTTACCCTGAGTCTCGGGATTACTAGTCAATCAACTACGTCACTGACTCCCCATCATCTGATTTTGCCAGTAGTAGCATCTGCTGGGAGCGAGTAATATAGAATAAAACATTCACTAAACAAGAAAAGATTAACTATAATACCCCACTCCTTTACCCCAGAGTGGGATTAGATTGGGTGGGATATTAAAGGGTGCAGGGAGTGAGGGGAGAGTGGAAGGGTGGGTTATTAAAGGGTGTGTGGAGTGAGGGGAGAGTGGGAGGGTGGGTTATTAAAGGGTGCGGGGAGTGAGGGGAGAGTGGGAGGGTGGGTTATTAAAGGGTGTGTGGAGTGAGGGGAGAGTGGAAGGGTGGGTTATTAAAGGGTGTGTGGAGTGAGGGGAGAGTGGGAGGGTGGGCTATTAAAGGGTGTGTGGAGTGAGGGGAGAGTGGAAGGGTGGGTTATTAAAGGGTGTGTGGAGTGAGGGGAGAGTGGAAGGGTGGGTTATTAAAGGGTGTGTGGAGTGAGGGGGAGAGTGGAAGGGTGGGTGGAGTGAGGGGGAGAGTGGAAGGGTGGGTTATTAAAGGGTGTGTGGAGTGAGGGGAGAGTGGGAGGGTGGGTTATTAAAGGGTGTGTGGAGTGAGGGGAGAGTGGAAGGGTGGGCTATTAAAGGGTGTGTGGAGTGAGGGGAGAGTGGAAGGGTGGGTTATTAAAGGGTGCAGGGAGTGAGGAATATTAGACTGGGTGGGATATCTGATTGAGACCTCAGTATAGACCTGGCTAGTCAACGCTAGAAGGTTTTGGACGGAATTCTCTGGCCGTTGCGATTCTCTGTTCCTGTTGACAGCTCAGCCCCACTTTCCCTGCGATGGGGCGGGGGGGCTTTAATTAGAAAAACCCACCCTCCCCTGGCCAGTGAATGGCGCGGAGCAGAGAAACATGCAGCTGGGGAGTTGTGAACCTTGTTCACCATTCCAGATGATACACTGCAATTGTCTCTGAAAACAAATTTCAAAACATGTTGATTGTCCAGTTTAAAATAGCCTGTGATTAGCAGCAGAGGGTTCTGTAGACTCATTACAGACAGTGAAAGTGTTTCTGAGCTTGAGCAACAACAGACCTTGAATGATAAACATTGCCATGCGACTTAAATATTTGAATATTGTTTAACTGAAATAGTTATTTAAGGCAATTCTCCAGAGGAGATTTCTGAAAATCGGCTTCCTGGGCCATCTGGTTCTGCATTAACTTCACTTTGTCAGTAAACTAAATGGATGTTTCATGAAATTTTAAGTACTTAACTGTGTCCCAATGAAATCATTGCCTCACACAGGGGAACCCGCCACCCCAGGACCCTGGCCGCCAGCTGCCCCAAAATGGAACAAAGTCCCCAAGCGAGCGCACTTAGCCGCGTGTTCCCGTTGTTTTTAAATGGCGTCCCGATCTCTGAGGCGCACAAAAAAAAAACCCCAACCTCCCCCCAGCCCGAACACAACATGGGAGGGTCCCGCGCCACACCCCCTCACCCCCCAACACCCACAGTGGGCAACCCTGCCCCAATCGTGCGGCCGCAAAAAGTGCTCTTTGCAGAAAGAAACATGGAAACCTCCCCTCACAACACCCCCCCCCCCCCCCCCCCCCCCCCCCCCCCCCCCCCCCCCCCCCCCCGCATCTCCAATCCGACCCTTAAGAAGCCAAGTAATGCCCAAGTCAGGATCTCATCCCACCAACACCGGTGATAATTCAGTGGTGTGCCGACCACTCCCCATGTCGGGAGCATGATGTGAGGGTGGGTGCTTGCACGCTCCTGGGGGAGGGGAGGGGGCAAACAATAGATTCATAAAATGCAATGAGTTAAATGCAAGAGGCACGATCCTCTTGCAGACATGTTACGATCGCAGTGAGTATACACTCTTGGAGGTGGGAGTTCGATTTTTCTCTCTTCAACCATTCAATTTCAACAACTCTCCACTCTCTAAAAGGTTCAATTCTCCACAAGATTTGAACACAGCTGCACCCCTGGCAAGTCCCTTCAAAGACCTCTCCCAATCTTGGACACGGTGCTAGGAGAGACTTGGAGGATAAACACTCTTTTGCATTTCCTGTGTTTATCACAGCTTCTTCACAGTTGCCATGAACTTTGCTGCCGGGTTTTGCATTCCGCACCTTACCCTCTGTGTCCCCTAAACCATCCAAATAATGATGAATACATGGTAGCACAGTGGTTAGCACAGTTATTTCACAGCGTCAGGGTCCCAGGTTCGATTCCCCGCTGGGTCACTGTCTGTGCGGAGTCTGCAGTTCCACCCCGGGTGGGATGCTCCGGTATCCGGCGGACGGGCCGTACCGGTGCCAAGGAGCGGTGTGAACCACTCCGGCGTCGGGACGCCTGGAAGATGCGGAATCCTCCGGCACTGGAGTAATTGAGCCGCGCCAACCTGTGCCGAAGGGCCTCCGCCGGTTGGCTGAGTTGGCGCATGCGCAGGAGCGCCAGCGTGTTCCCAGAACGGCTGGCGTGTTTCTTGCGCAAGGGCAGGGGGTTTCTCCTCTGCGCCAGCCACGGCGGAGTTTTACACAGGCCGGCGCGGAGAGAAAGAGTGCCCCCACGGCACAGGCCCAACGCGGTGGCCCACGCCGGGGCCAGATCCCAAAATGGGATTTCTGGAGACCCCCCATTGGAGTGACAAATGTACAGCGTTGGATCGAAGACAGGCGACTGAGTTTCTCTTCTTTAATTTCCTGGTACTTGTATGTGTCTCCATTGGGAAATTGACTACCGTAGCGCCGCACCCCAAAATCAGCCTCCCCACCTTAGCCCATTTCCCCAAAATCAGCCTCCCCACCTTAGCCCATTTCCCCAAAATCAGCCTCCCCCACCTCAGCCCATTTCCCCAAAATCAGCCTCCCCCACCTCAGCCCATTTCCCCAAAATCAGCCTCCCCCACCTCAGCCCATTTCCCCAAAATCAGCCTCCCCCACCTCAGCCCATTTCCCCAAAATCAGCCTCCCCCACCTCAGCCCATTTCAAGTGATTAGTGATTGCAAATTTCTGGTCAAATACTGCAGGGTGGGCCTGGACCTCCAGCTGCCGATGTGACTGGTGGAGCAGGATCCCCATGCTGTAAGGACCATTAAAGTTGTGAATCCTCAGCCCAGAATCTGGACCTACACAAATAGACTTTGATGTACATAATAAAAATATTTTGACATCTGTTATCAGCCTGCTGTCGAGCGTTCGTAGGGTCACTGCAGAATCAGTCAATCAATTGATGTAACCTGCGAATATTTTAAAATGCCTGTGTTCAAAATAATTGATTAACATAAAATCTGTTTATGTCGGTATTTATATTCTGAGCTAAAACCCATTGAAATATTTCTCTGTCATTGTCTGTTAGGTTTACTGTAGATATGTGGTCTCGAACACCGACTAACACATTATTAATGAAAGTGAGAATTTTGTTAATCAAACACTTTAGATGACTTTAATAATTAATACCATCTGCTAAATAGATAGTAAAATATCATTAATTTAAAATGATTCTGAAAGCTGAACATTGCAGATGAATGTGTCCAAATAATTTTCAGCATTGAGAAAGAATTTTAAGATTGAGAATTCAGTAGCTCGCTATTGACCTGACTAACTGGCTTCTTATTTTTTAAATTTAGAGTACCCAATTATTTTTTTTTCCCCAATTAAGGGGCAATTTAGCGTAGCCAATCCACCTCACTTGCACATCTTTGGGTTTTGGGGGTCAGACCCACGCAGACATGGGGAGAATGTGCAAACTCCACATGGACAGTGAACTGGGGCTGGGATTGAACCTGGGAGTTCGGCGCCATGAGGCAGCAGTGCTAACCACTGGGCCATCATGCCACCACAAGCTAACTAGCTTTTTGATGGAGATTGTCTGTGCTGACTGTGTCTGCCCTGATTGTGAGGTTTCTCATTCGCCACCATACTCACTGCGACATATCCAAATCGTTTCTGCAGAAGACGTTGCAGTCACTCGGCTGCGGGAAGATCAGCCGCAAAACAGTTTCCGTTCTGGAGTAACTCTGAGCCACGGATATAGTCATCGGCTCAGGGAAAAAGAGGACAGACACTGGCCGGGATTCTCCTGTCGCTGCGGTTCAACCTTCCCGCTGGCAGCGCAGCCCAGACAGCGGGTTCCGACATGGCATGGATTGGTTATGATGGGAAATCCCATTGACAATCGGCGGGAAGACGCATTCCCACCACCAGGGAATGGTGGCTGAGAAAAACGTGGCAGGCAGATCGGAAAATCCCGTCCAATGCGCGAGGTCTTAACTTGCCAAAAATCCGGATTCTGACTCAAATTTCTGCTGTTCCAAATGGTGACCCTTCACCCAAAATCATAATTAAAAGGGTAGGTATCTACTTATTTATGTATATATTAGAACATAGATCATACAGTGCAGAAGGAGGCCATTCGGCTCATCGAGTCTGCACTGACCCACTTCAGCCCTCACTTCCACCCCATCCCCGTAACCAATAACCCCTCCAACCTTTTTGGTTACAAAGAGCACTTTAGCGTGGCCAATCCACCTAACCTGCACGTCTTTGGACTGTGGGAGGAAACCGGAGCACCCGGAGGAAATCCACGCAGGGGAGAACGTACAGACTCCGCACAGTGTCCCAGCGGGAAATCGAACCTGTGACCCTGGCGCTGTGAAGCCACAATGCTATCCACTTGCCCTACCTTGCTGCCTGTAAAATTTGTGTAAAATATTTAAGTGGGGCCGGTTCAGCTCAGTTGGCTGGACAGCTGGTTTGTGATGCGGTGTGAGGCCAGCAGCGTGGGTTCAATTCCCGTACCGGCTGAGGTTATTCATGACGACCCCGCCTCCTCAACCTTGCCCTGGCCTGAGGTGTGGTGACCCTCAGGTTAAACCACTACCAGTCAGCTCTCCCCCCCTCAAAGGGGGAAAGCAGCCTATGGTCATGTGGGACGATGGCGACCATACCTACTGACTAAATATTTAAGTGGCTCAATTGCGTCTAACCAAAAGGCTCTGGGTTCAAGTCCCACTTCAGGAATTGGGCAGTATTGAGGGAGTGCTGCACAGTCAGAGATGCCGGGCGGAATTCTCCGCTGGTGGCCAAAATCGTGGAGTCCGTTGTGAACTCGGCCGAGGTTCACGACGGCCTCGGGGCCCTCTCCCCGCACTTAATTCACCCCCACCCGGGGGGCTAGGAGCGGGCCTCCATCTTTCCCGGCTGCGACCTCGTCACGCCGGAAATGACGTGCAAAACGACGCATTTGTGAGGTCATCCGCGCAGTGCATGTTGGCGGTTCCAACCCGCGCATGCGCAGATGACTTCATCGCGCAGACGGTGCGAACCGCGCATGCGCGGTGGCCGTCTTTCTCCTCAGCTGCCCGGCAAGACATGGCGGCTTGAAAGAGTGCGTCCATTTTGGACGCTGGCCCGATGATCGGTGGGCACCGATCGCGGGCCTGTCCCCTCCCGAGCACAGTCACGGTGCTCCCATCCAAATCGGGCCCCTAGATGCCCCAAACGGGCATCTGCCGCCCGTTTCACGAATGCAGCGACCAGGTGTGGTTGCTGCTGTGGTGAAACGGGCGTGAAGGGCCGGCCGCTCGGCCCATCGGGCCCGGAGAATCGCCGTTCGCCGTGAAAAACGGCGAGCTGCGATTTTTCCGAGCCGGGGGTGGGGGGGCGGGGGTGGGGGGGGAGAATCGCTGGGGGGTGCCAGGGGGGCGTAAAAAATGTTGGGAGCCCTCCCACGATTCTCCCACGCCATGTGGGTAGCGGAGAATTCCACCCGCCATCTTTTGGATGAGATGCCCAATGCCCCACCTGCCCGCTCATGTGGCTGCAGAAGATCTCATGCCACTATTTCAGGGGGAGCAGGGACTTCTCCCCAGTGACCCGATCGATATTTATCCATCAGGTCACATCACACAAAAACAGGTGACCACATTGCTGTTTGTGGGAGCTTGCTGTGCACAAATTGACCACTGGCAACAGTGTAATGTGCTTGGCCGTGAGGTGCTATACAAATAAAAGACTTTCTTCCTGCTGTAGCGTGCTGTCTGGGAAACTTTGCAACAAAAGCACCTTTGAAGGCAACACTAACGCTGAACTAAGAGATACTGTGACACCAGAAGAATCATTAATCTGGGAACCCCTGCTCCTGTCCCGTGCCTCTGGATGTGGCATTCCACCTCAAGGAAGGGAAGGCTGGGTAAGCACCACCGAGAATTCTCCCTGGCACCAGATCGGCACTTCATCTCCCCACCATTACATCCCCGTGAAATATTCAGCAAACCCCCTTCTGTCTGACCATTTGCTGAATAAGCTTCCTTCAATCCCACCTGAAATTTTATGCTTAATCTTTCCTGCCTCCTTCACTGCTGGAGCAGCCCATCGTCAATCCAATATTTAAACAGCTTGGTTCCAAAACCAGCAAAACCGTGTTTGATAATCTCAAAGGGGGCGGAACTGATCCAGTGAACAAAGCTCTTCAGCTGAAGTGTTACCATTTGCTGAAAGCTTTATCAAATGTAACTCTCCACTGGTTGTGTGTTTGAGAAGCCAATCGCCCCAGAATTACAGTGATCTCTGGGCTGTGCCACTTGGTAGCTTCTTGCCATGTGTAAGCACCGAGGTTTCTGTTACATAGTTCACCATTCCCAAATCCTAAACTCTACGCTGGGTGTCAAACATTCAAAGAGCCACTGGCACGTCCTGGATTTGGCAGTGTAGAAAAGTAAGGGGCAGTATGAGACCACTCAGACCCTCGTGCCTATCCCACCACCGAGTGTGATAATGGTGTGTGTCAGTCACTGTGTGAGTGTTAGTATGCGTGAGTGTGAGTGTGTGTCCAAGCGTGGGTGTGTGTGTGTGTGTGTGTGTGTTAGTGAGTGTGAGTGTGCATGTGTTAGTGTGTGTGTATGAGTGTGAGTGTGTGGGTCAGTGTGTGTGAGTGTGTATTTGTAAGTGTGTATGATTGTGTGTGAGTGGGAGTGTGAATGTACATGCCTGAATGTGAGTGAGTGTGAGTTTGGGTGCGAGTGTGAGTTTGTGAGTGTGAGGGGGTGGGAGTGTAAGTGTGTGTGTGTGTGTGGAAGGAAAATTAATAAGTTGCCAACTCAGAAGCATGCTGGGAAATGCTTGACTATAGTTCAACACTGCTTTTGAACAAAAATAACTAGGTCAGATAACATAAATGAAATACTGCTTAATATTTTGGTCTCGGCCTTATTATGAAAACACATTGTCCTCCGAAAGATAACAAAATGTGTACTCGAGTTATTTTTAGCCAAGGGCAAAAACATACGTACTACATATTTCATCTAATATAAACATGGCTGTTTACTTCAAGCTGTCATTTCAGACTATAAAAATATGCTTTCTTCAATCGAATCTCAGAGTGTAGTTCCCTGGCTATGCAGCCGGAACACTCTCTCTCTGCAAATATATTTGTGTAAATAAATTTCCTTAAATCGAACCTCGAAGAATTTGTCTTTATTATAATTTCCACGACAAATTGGCATAGTCGTTGAAGTTTCCCTTATTTAATGGAACGTGTTTGAGTGTGTGTGTGTCTGTGTTTGAGTGGGAGAGTGTGCGTGAGTGTGAATGTGTGTGCGAGTGAGTGTGTATATACACAGGTGATGATGGTGGCAGATATCAGTTATGCTTTCCTCAATATTGCACAGCAAGCTGCTGCTTTCTGCTCCCATGAATGACGAAAGCTGGGTCAGGTGATGTCTGGACTGGTGAGAACGCGAGGGAGGGAAGGCGACAAACGTGGACTGAAACAGGCTTTGTGTCAAAGATTAAACTGATCCAGCTTCTCGTGGATTGACTTTCCATTGGGGGCAGTTAATGGTAGCAGGAACTTTGATCTACTCCTTCACTCCTTGGATTAGGCTGGTCTGACTAAAATGCAATGTAATATCAGGGGTTCCATGCTTTACATCACTGGATACCTGCTCCAGTGTGGTTGCTGAAATTGACCTAATCTATTAACTAAATTAGCTTTCATTTGCGACGTTGTAATTTACTTGAACATGAAATTTCACCGCGGGTCGTAACAAACTAATTGGAGGATCAATTTTCGACTCGACCTAATAATCATGGGAGGTAGATGTGAGCAAGATTTCACTTTCCAATCATAGCTTGTGGCAATCCATTGTTTCAATGTAGTGTGTTCATAATTTATTCATTAACTCAGTCGAAATATAGATGACTGGATAAATATTTAAATTGAACTATTTTGAGGGATTGAGGAATGGAAGAGTGTGTCGGACTTCAACACAGGAATTCAACACAAAAATTCCACACCAATCACGAAGGCACTTTTCATTTTGTCTGTGATTTGGGGCTTGAAAGGCTAACAGGGCGAGGATACAAGACCAGGGATGTCCTTCTGAGGCTGTATAAGGCTCTGGTCAGACCCCGTTTGGAGTTTTGGGTCCCGTATCTAAGGAAGGATGTGCTGGTCTTGGAAAGGGTCCAGAGAAGGTTCACAAGAACATAGAACATTACAGCGCAGTACAGGCCCTTCGGCCCTCGATGTTGTGCCGACCTGTGAAACGCCTCAAAAGCCCATCTACACTATTCCCTTATCCTCCATATGCCTATCCAATGACCATTGGAATGCGTTTAGTGTTGGTGAGTCCACTACTGTTGCAGGCAGGGCATTCCACGCCCTTACTACTCTCTGAGTAAAGTACATCCCTGGAATGAAGAGCTTGTATGAGGAACGGTTGAGGACTCTGGGTCTGCACTCGTTGGAGTTTAGAAGGATGAGGGGGGGATCTTAGTGAAACTTACAGGATGCTGCGAGAGGATGTTTCCACTTGGAGGAAAAACTAGAAGCAGAGGACACAATCTCAGAATAAAAGGACGATTCTTTAAAACAGAGATGAGGAGGAATTTCTACAGCCAGAGAGTGGTGAATCTGTGGAACTCTTTGCTGCAAAAGGCTGTGGAGGCCAAATCACTTGAGTGTCTTTAAAACAGAGACAGGTAGGTTCTATATCTAGAATTATAATCTTTTATTGTCACAAGTAGGCTTACATTAACACTGCAGTGAAGTTACTGTGAAAACCCCCGAGTTGCCACACTCCGGTTACACCAAGGGAGAATTCAGAATGTCCAATTCACCTAACAGCACATCTTTTGGGACCTGGGGGAGGAAAACTGGAACACCCGGAGGAAACCCACGCAGACACGGGGAGAACGTGCAGACTCCGCACAGACAGTGACCCAAACCGGGAGTTGAACCTGGGACCCAGGAGCTGTGAAGCAACAGTGCTAACCACTGTGCTACCATGCTGCCCTTTTGAATAATAAGGGGATCAGGGTTTATGGAGAGAAGGTAGGAGAGTGGGGATGAGAAAAATATCATCCATGATTGAATGGCGGAGCAGACTCGATGGGCCGAGTGGCCTAATGCTGCTCCTTTGTCTTATGGACTGCCTTCCTCTTCAAACTGACCCCTTATCTGCAATCACTTGCAGGCTGTTAAAAATGTAATGATATGTATACATGTAGATAACTAAAGGGTTAATTATCATATCTAGCTGTAATACTACCAACAGAGGGCACCACTAGATCCCACTATAAGTATCAGCACCCAGAGGATCTTGGTTTCTTTCAACCCAGGAGTGACTAGACAGAATAGAGTGTATGAGAGATAGATCACAGCATAGTTAGCACATATAGTTTTGAATCAGTTAATACACTAATATTTAAATACTTGATTACTAGTGATAGTTCTGTGGATTGTCGAACTCAATTATAATCAATCGTTTCTTAATAAATTCATTTGCTTTGAATTTGAATACTCATAGGGCGGGATTCTCCAAGCCTCCACGTTGAAATCGGGATCGGCGCGGGGGTGGAGAATGGGCACTGACACCAAAATCCGGCCCTTGTGCCACAACGTCCGGGTTCAAGACTCACCCCGGGAGCTGATGGTCAAGTTCATGATGCCATCAAACAGGCCGACTGTCAACCTGTGAATCCTTCCAAACTCGCCGATATCTGGCGGTGAGAGCGGGAGAGATTCCTGGTCAACCACGGTCGATGTGGAGTGGCGCCCCTCAAACTATGAGCCCCTGGCGACAGGCTGGCAACTTGTTCTGGGAATAACTAGCTACGGAAACAAGTTGAAAGTCCGACTGAGTGAACCTGTCGTTGCGGGAAGCTAATTTGAATATTCTTGCAATGGGGTGATGTACGGTAGCACAGTGGTTAGCACAGTTGCTTCACAGCGCCAGGGTCCCAGGTTCAATTCCCAGCTTGGGTCACTGTTTGTGTGGAGTCTGCACGTTCTCCCCATGTCTGCGTGGGTTTCCTCCGGGTGCTCTGGTTTCCTCCCACAAGTCCTGAAAGACGTGCTGTTAGGTGAATTGGCCATTCTGAATTCTCCCTCTGCCTACCCGAACAGGCGCTGGAATGTGGCGATGAGGGGATTTTCACAGTAACTTCATTGCAGTGTTAATGTAACCCTTTCTGTGACACTCATAAAGATTAAATTAAATTAAATGCACCTTCTCGATTACTAGGATATACCCAAAGTTGACAATTCTGTCATGAGGCTTGACCGATGGTGTATTTAGTATGCCACAACCCTCTTGTCAATCCACTATTTACAATTTACTCCTGAGGTGGCTTTGGGAGATTTGAATTTTGCTTCATTTATGCAGCACTCGTCACATCAAATATTTCAACATTCCGCTGACTCCGTGGATGGTGAATAGAGAAGGTTCCTCAAGCTTCAGGCTTCAAAAACAGCTTAATTTTTGATACTCGAGAACAAAACCTCACATTGTTGGTAATTATTTCCCCATTACTTAAATGGGAGTCATAGAAATTAACTGTGATGATTTAGACTTTGGGGAATGGATATTACAGACGCAGGCAGAATAAAATAGTGCACACTAAGTTAATCTTGTGTCACAGTGATAAGCCCCCATTTGATTGAAGCTTAATGACCTGCAAGAAAGTCAGTCTGTATCAAAAAGAATATTATTAAGCTCTTGACAGATTTTGAGTGGTGAAACTATTAAAGACAGTACAGCAATCACAAAGCAATTTTCAGTTTGTTATCTCAGATTTGTCGTTCTTTAATCAGTTCTGTTTGCTCAGTAAAAGTTAGTCTGCCAGTTCGTCCCATTCCTTAATGTCCAGGGAGGACGTTTGTGAGTTCAAACCCACTTTAGCACACGGGTTGATTAGTGCTGCATTGCAGGAAGGTGCTTCCCCGAGGGGATTGCTCCTCTCCACCACTTCAAGGATGTTTGTGACGAGAGCAGGAACCCCCCCGGTTAATTACTCCAACCTTTGCCAATGCCACCAGAAAAATCAAAATCAGGCAAATTGAACTGGCTGGCCATCTCATTGCTGATGGTGGCCTGCTTGCTGAGTACATGCAGCTGCAGATAACAACCATCACAGCACTCCAACCTGAGTTTGAAATACTCTGAGATTTGGAATGGTGCTGCTGAATAAACACTTCGGGGGGGGTGCAATAACCCTCACAAGACCCACAGGGATGACCTAATTGATCTCCCCATGGGGCACGTGGAATTCGAGCTCCCCGCCGAGGGGGAGGCCCTGCAGCCGGGGGCTCGTGAATCAGATATTTTAGCGCCGGCTCTGATAGGGACCAACAGTAGTCCAGGCTAAGATTATGAGATGTAAGTCGTGTTGCATCCTTTACTTTTGTTTGCCTGAATAAACCTTCGCTGTCTAACCTCCTCGGGATTCCTGAAGGTACGTATTGAAACAGTAATTCGGTAGGAATAATCACTACTCTCAGATCGGCCTTCCGGCATCCAGTAATCGACAATCAGCCAATGAGTCTCGGTGTTTCAGGATTGAACAGGTTCAAATGATCAAAATCGAGCATTGCCACACATGGTTAACTTGACTCCAGCCTTCTATAGTCATCTTACTCACTGCCAAGGACAACAATCAGTAATTGGTCAGAACCAGTTGTGACAGCTGTTTATTACCAGTTCTGGAGATGGCTTAAATTTCCAACTGCATGACTCACTGGCCCCTTCAATTCTTCAGTAATTTGAACATGCTGGAAGAGTCAACAAGGCCTCTCGCCAATCAATGTCAGGAAGAGTCAGAGTCTCTCTGTCCGCTACTTTGAACTCATCTTATATTTCTGCAGCTCTTAGAGATGTTGATGAATTTCAGAACTGGGAGATCCACATAAACCGTGACCTGTTTCCAGATTTCACCTCATGCACAATGGAGGTTAAATGTATTCCCTGGACTGTGGGAAAGTTGGAGTGCAGGAATCGCCTCCCTCTTGTTCCTGATTTGTTTATGTTGACCTTCTGAGGCTTTGAGCCAGATTTTAGTTCCTCCCCTTTACAATTGCCAGGCAGGAATGTTCCTTTCCAGTCGGGGAACACTTCAGCAGTCAAGGGCATTCAGCCTCTGATCTCCGGGTAAGCATTCTCCAAGGCAGCCATCAGGACGCGCGACAACGCAGAATTGCCGAGCAGAAACGTATAGCCAAGTTCCGCACACATGAGTATGGCCTCAACCGGGATCTTGGATTCATGTCGCATTACATTCACCCTCCACCATCTGGCCTAGGCTTGCAAAATCCTACCAACTCCCCTGGCTTGAGACAATTCACACCGCTTTAACCTGTGATTATCCCTCTCTTTAGTCGCACCGTCTGGACCTGTAAAGATTGAATTACCTGCTAGACTCGCATTCAAAATATCATCTTGCATCATTAGCTTTGTCTATAGATGTGTTTGTGTCACCCACCTCTTCATTCACCTAAGGAAGGAGCTGTGCCCAGAAAGCTCGTGTTTGAAGCAAACCTGTTGGACTTTAACCTGGTGTTGAAAGACTTCTTACTGTGCTCACCCCAGTCCAACGCCGGCATCTCCACATCACGGCTACCATAACACCTCTGTGGGGCTGATCTTTTCTGCTGACTACAGTTAGGTTGCAAGCTGTTTTATTCTCTTTTTATTCACTCGAATGAGCTCAGAAAAAGGGAATATTCTGGAATTTAGCGTTTGGCACTCCTTCACGCCAGGGCAGATATGAAAGAGCTTGCAATTGGCCAACGGATGCAAGCATAATCAAAGGGCGGCACAGTAGCACAGTGGTTAGCACTGTTGCTTCACAGCGTCAGGGACCTGCGTTCGATTCCTGGCCTCGGGTCACTGTCTGTGTGGAGTCTGCACGTTCTCCCCGTGTCTGCGTGGGTTTCCTCCGGGTGCTCCGGTTTCCTCCCACAAGTCCCGAAAGACGTGCTGTTAGGTGAATTGGACATTCTGAATTCTCTCTCTGTGTACCCGAACAGGCGCCGGAATGTGGCGACTAGGGGATTTTCACAGTAACTTCATTGCAGTGTTAATGTAAGTCTACTTGTGACAATAATAAAGATTATTTATTATTATTATTCGGAGTCAATGGTATGTTAGTCATTGAAACAGCTGGGATAGAACCTAAAGAGGAGGAGGTCTAGCTACAGCCGCACAATGTCCTGGTTCGGACGCATGCGATGTACTGAACAGTTCTGGACATACCCGAGATAGATTCAATTGGCCTTGGAAGGTGTCCAGTGCAGTTCCACCACAATGTTCCAAGGCACCAAGGATTAGATCATGTGAAGAAATTATAGATCATCCAGGTCTGTATACACGGCATTATGGAAGGTTCCAGAGTGATTCGGCTGAGGATTTGGGGATTTTGAAATAATTTGGAGTGTAGAATGGGGAAATCTATTTTCACTGGTGGAGGTGTCTGAGACAAGGGGGCCCAACATTAAACTCAGAGTTTGGCCATTCAAGGAGAAGCTACGAAAGACTAAAGGAGGCCAAAATGTGAAATTCTCTTCCAGTAAAGCAGCAGATGTTCTGTTTTAAATCTGAGATTGATTGATTTTTGCTCCCAGGTTTATTAAGAGATATGAATTCAGGGAGTGGGATAGAGTTAAGATGCAGATTAGCCATAATAATACCGAATGGTGCAGCAGGTTGAAGGGGTTGAATGGTCTCCTGCTGTTCCGAGCTCAGCACCATGGGTGGGGGGGGTGTGTGGGGAACCCTCAAGCCCAGTTCGAGTTTGGGGAACCCTTTCAAAACAGTGGCCGGTTCACTCAGGGGCCAGTTTGACCAGCGAGTTCAACGATGAAAATAATTCTAAGTATGGGCTAGCCCGGGGCCCACAGAAACGTGACTAAGAGTGGTTCGATAGCGCTGGGGAACTTGGTGACAGGGCAGGGGAGAAACACCTGCCAGACCCACCACAAAGTGAAAATTTTCCGTTAGATTGCGGCCAACATCTTCTGGGACGGAGCAAACAAAGAACAAAGAAAAGTACAGCACAGGAACAGGCCCTTCGGCCCTCCAAGTCTGCGCCGACCATGCTGCCCGTCTAAACTAAAATCTTCTACACTTCCAGGGTCCGTATCCCTCTATTCCCATCCCATTCATATATCTGTCAAGATGCACCTTAAAAGTCACTATATCCTGCTTCCACCACCTCCTCCGGCAGCGAGTTCCAGGCACCCACTACCCTCTGTGTATAAAAAACTTGCCCCGTACATCTCCTCTGAACCTTGCCACTCGCACCTTAAACCTATGCCCCCTAGTAATTGACCCCTCTACCCTGGGAAAAAACTGACTATCCACTCTGTCTATGCCCCTCATAATTTTGTAGACCTCAATCAGGTCGTTTCTGAACGTCCATTGTTCCAGTGAGAACAAACCGAGTTTATTCAACCTCTCCTCATAGTTAATGCCCTCCATACCCAGGCAACATCCTGGTAAATCTCTTCTGCATCCTCTCTAAAGGCTCCACATCCTTTTGATAGTGTGGCGACCAGAATTGAGTACTATACTCCAAGTGTGGCCTAACTAAGGTTCTATACAGCTGCAACATGACTTGCCAATTTTTATACTCAATGCCCCGGCCAATGAAGGCAAGCATGCCGTATGTCTTCTTGACTACCTCTCCACCCGTGTTGCCCCTTTCAGTGACCTGTGGACCTGTACACCTAGATCTCTCTGTCAATAGTCTTGAAGGTTCTACCATAAGTGTTGTCCCCTTACGTGGAGGACTGCAAAGCTTCACTCCAGACTGCTCCAAGAGGCAGTGTTCATGGTAATTGTATTATTCAAATCAAAGTCATAGCTCCCTGAAGGTAACATTTCACTAAAGGATTTTAATACAAAGCAAGTGTTTGCACATCTGTTATTCGCTCGGCTGTTTGCTGCAGTTCTATGATTAATATTCTCCGATGTAGGCCAGCTTCACTCTCGATTACAGAACTAGTCCGCTACCATCTGCCACATCGAATTAAACATCCAGTCAATTTAAATTCCTGTATTAAGGGAGAGGGGGGCTGGAATCAATCTAATGCACCGACGTTCCCTTCTTTGCCTGTTTGTCACACACGAACCAAATTCACTTTTTGGCAAAGCTATCAGTCTCGGGTTGTTGGGGTGTGTTCATTATGAATTTTGAATATAGGTGATGCATCATCCGCAATAACTGTGTCAGTATATCATCAAAAGTACAAAGAAAGTTAATTCATGTGCGACGTCTACACAGTTCACTGACGGCAGCGGTGCTTTATCAGAACATTGGCTCATTGTCTCTGCTTCCATTTTAACATCTCAGAAGCAATCAGAGAAGGCTGGCTGCCAAACTAATTTGGAGCCTTTCTCCTCTAGGATCCAGGCTTAAATCCAGACTGGACCAATGAGATCCAGTCCTCCAATGCCGACAGTTTGGTTAAGGTCCAAAGGTGAAGGGTGTGAGGGTTACTGTGGGAATAGAGTCCACCCTGATTAATATGGAGAATATCTAAATGTATTCTCAGGATGGACCGTGTTGGCAAGGCCAGCAGTTATTGTCCATTTCTAGTTTCAATTGAAAAGCAATGGTTGGTTCGGGAAGGATTTGGACAAAGCCCAGGAACCTTTGGGTTTTTCCCAGTGTTTTAATTGATAAAGACTTGAGATCGTATGGGGTTCAGGTTATACTAGCTAGATGGACAAAGAACTGGCTGGGCAACAGGAGACAGAGAGTAGTGGTGGAAGGGAGTGTCTCAAAATTGAGAAAGGTGACTAGTGGTGTTCCACAGGGATCCGTGCTTGGACCACTGTTGTTTGTGATATACATAAATGATCTGGAGGAGGTATAGGTGATCTGATGAGTAAGTTTGCAGATGATACTAAGATTGGTGGAGTTGCAGATAGCAAGGAGGACTGTCAGAGAATACAACAAAATATAGATAGATGGGAGAGTTGGGCAGAGAAATGGCAGATGGAGTTCAATCCAGGCAAATGCGAGGTGATGCATTTTGGAAGATCTAATTCAAGAGTGGACCACATGGTCAATGGAAGAGTCCTGGGGAAAATTGGTGTACAGAGAGATCTGGGAGTTCAGGTCCATTGTACCCTGAAGGTGGCAACGCAGGTTGATAGAGTGGTCAAGAAGGCATACAGCATGCTTGCCTTCATTGTACGGGGAATTGAGTACAAGAGTCGGCAGGTCATGTTACAGTTGTATCGGACTTTGGTTAGGCCATATTTGGAATACTGCGTGCAGTTCTGGTCGCCACATTACCAGAAGGATGTGGATGCTTTAGAGAGGGTGCAGAGGAGGTTCACCAGGATGATGCCTGGTATGGAGGGTGCTAGCTATTAAGAAAGGTTGAGTAGATTAGGATTGTTTTCGTTGGAAAGATGGAGGTTGGGCGGGGACCTGATTGAGGTCTACAAAAGTATGAGAGGTATGGACAGGGTGGATAGCAACAAGCTTTTTCCAAGAGTGGGGGTGTCAGTTACAAGGGGTGATGATTTGAAGGTGAGAAGGGGAAAGTTTAAGGGAGATGTGCGTGGAAAGTTTTTTACGCAGAGGTGGGTTCCTGGAACGCTTTGCCAGCGGAGGTGGTAGAGGTGGGCACGATAGCATAATTTAAGATGCATCTAGACAGATATATGAACGGGTGGGGAACAGAGAGAAGTAGACCTTGGAAAATAGGCAACAGGTTTAGATAAAGGATCTGGATCGGCGCAGGCTGGGAGGGCCGAAGGGCCTGTTCCTGTGCTGTAATTTTCTTTGTTCTGTGTTTATAACATAGGAGCTATTTTTACCATACCCTAATTAACCCTGAAGGTGATATTTTTCACTAGTTTACTATCTGCTGGAACACTTCTCGTCCAAGTCTGCAACAGGTTTGAATGAATTGTGTTTGATGAGAAAACCCTTTTAGTTGTTCCGTTAGTTCAGGGTGTTTCTCTGATGTTGCTGATATTTGATGCTCATTGCAGCAGTAAAGCCTCTTTGTTGTCGAACGTACCTGGGTTCCCTTGCTTGATGGCTTCTTCTGGGATATTGGTCTCTTTGCTCTCTCTGCCATGATTCAGTTTATCAGTGGCTGGAGATGTCTTACCCAGGGGCCTGGCTACGATGTCAGGCACCAAGTGAAATGAGAGTTATTCTGTTTGGAGCTGCACCAGTGAGTCGGGGAGCGGTGCAATTTTCCATTCTCGGTGGGTGTCTTGCGAACCGCCTGACAAATTGGCGAGACATCTGCATTGACACTTAGAGGAACGGTCGTCATATCCTCTGCTCATCAGGCAGTAACGTGGACAACACCAGGCCTTCTTCCTGCCTGAGGACTTCAGGATATAACATCCCATCTGCCAGAAACTGCAGCCCAATCCGAGGCCGGTAGACCTGGCACTTGGCAGTGTCTTGGATGAGGCCATGGCTGCTTCCAGAACTGCCCCCTTCTCCCCTCCCCGCCCCGTTTGGAGTCCCAGGATTGTGGCGCGACCCAGGAAAACTGTAAGTGTTGGGTGCTCCTTACAAACTCTTGCCCCCTGTCCAGGCTGTCGATTATGCAGAGGTTAGTGGACCCTCCCCACCCAACTCCAGCTGACTTGCAGCCCCAACAGTGCAACATGTCCGCTCAGCCACCTGGAGCCAGGGCGGTCATAGTGGAGTTGGGAAGAGACCCTGAAGTGTTCGTTAATTGACCACTTCAGGAACTCAGATGGAGGGAGGGCAGGAAGAAGGGCCAAGGCCCTCCTCGGTGTGAACCTACTCCCTGTGGAGGCGGAAAGGCATTGCTTATTGGCCTCGATGCTGATGCCTGTTTTTCATGCCTGTTTGGTCTGAAGAGAGCGGAGGATTCTGGCCAAGGAGTTTCACTAATGTGTGATTGTCTTGCTGTTTAGGTAAAGCACGTGTCCTGTTGTTTGTCCCGGGTGTAGCGATGTGGCTGCAGCCAGTTCACATTCTTTGTGACATTTGCACCTCCCTCATTCCACACCTGCCCTGGCTCTATCACAGCTGATATCAGAAAGTGTTAATTTGGCGTGTCATCAGTCACATTTATTGGTTAACTATCGAGTTAACAGCCTTGCATTTAATTGTTCAATGCTGTTGGATCTACCCCCTCCCCCCACCATATTGTTGACCCATCTTTGAACAGTACAACCTCAGAGGTAGCGTGGCTAAACAGCTGATGTAAGAGGGAGGGTTTCCATTATCTGGACCACTGGGAGCTCTTCCCGGGCAGGTGTGACCTGTATAAGGACGGGTTGCATCTAAACTAGAGAGGCATAAATATCCTGGCCGCGAGGTTTGCTGGTGTCACACGGGAGGGTTTAAACTAGTCTGGCAGGGGGGTGGGTACCGGAGCAATAGGTCAGAAGGTGAAAGCATTGAGGGAGAACTAGGGAATAGGGCCAGTATGGCTCTGAGGAAGAGCAGACAGGGAGAAGTTGCTGAACACAGCGGGACTGGTGGCCTGAAGAGCATATGTTTTAATACAAGAAGTTTACAGGTAAGGCAGATGAACTTAGAGCTCGGATTAGTGCTTGGAACGATGATGTTGTTGCCATTACAGAGACCTGGTTGAGGGAAGGACAGGATTGGCAGCTAAACGTTCCAGGGTTTAGATGTTTCAGGTGGGATAGAGGGGGATGTAAAAGGGGTGGCGGAGCTGCGCCTGTGGTTAGGGAGAATATCACAGCTGTACTGCGGGAGGACACCTCAGAGGGCAGAGAGGCTATATGGGGAGAGATCAGGAATAAGAAGGGTGCAGTCACAATGTTGGGGGTTTACTACAGGCCTCCCAACAGCCAGCGGGAGATAGAGGAGCAGATAGGTAGAGAGATTTTAGAAAGGAGTAAAAGCAACATGGTTGTTGTGATGGGAGACTTCAACTTCCCCAATATTGACTGGGACTCACAGTGCTAGGGGCTTGGATGGGGCAGAGTTTGTAAGGAGCATCCAGAATGGCTTCTTAAAACAATATGTAGACAGTCCAACTAGGGAAGGGGCTGTACTGGACCTGGTATTGGGGAATGAGCCCAGCCAGGTGGCAGAAGTTTCAGTAGGGGAGCATTTCGGGAACAGTGACCACAATTCAATAAATTTTAAAGTGCTGGTGGACAAGGATAAGAGTGGTCCTAGGGTGAATGTGCTAAATTGGGGGAAGGCTAATTGTAACAATATTAGGCAGGAACTGAAGAACCTAGATTGGGGCGGATGTTTGAGGGGAAAACATCTGACATGTGGGAGGCTTTCAAATGTCAGTTGAAAGGAACTCAGGACCGGCATGTTCCTATGCGGAAGGATATACAGCAAATTTCGGGAACCTTGGATAACGAGTGATATTGTAGGCCTCGTCAAAAGGAAAAAGGAGGCATTTGTCAGGGCTGGAAGGCTGGGAACAGACAAAGCCTGTGTGGAATATAAGGGAAGTAGGAAGGAACTTAAGCAAGGAGTCAGGAGGGCTAGAAGAGGTCACGAAAAGTCATTGGCAAATAGGGTTAAGGAAAATCCCAAGGCTTTTTACACGTACATAGAACATAGAACATAGAACAGTACAGCACAGAACAGGCCCTTCGGCCCTCGATGTTGTGCCGAGCAATGATCACCCTACTCAAACCCACGTATCCACCCTATACCTGTAACCCAACAACCCCCCCCTTAACCTTACTTTTTAGGACACTACGGGCAATTTAGCATGGCCAATCCATCTAACCCGCACATCTTTGGACTGTGGGAGGAAACCGGAGCACCCGGAGAAAACCCACGCACACACTGGGAGGACGTGCAGACTCCGCACAGACAGTGACCCAGCCGGGAATCGAACCTGGGACCCTGGAGCTGTGAAGCATTTATGCTAACCACTATGCTACCGTGCTGCCCACACGTACATAAAAACGTGCATAAAAACGTGCATAAAAACGTACATAAAAACGTACATAAAAAGCAAGAGGGTAGCCAGGGAAAGGGTTAGCCCACTGAAGGATAGGCAAGGAAATCTATGTGTGAGCCAGAGGAAATAGACGAGGTACTAAATGAATACTTTGCATAAGTATTCACCAAAGAGACGGAATTGGTGGATGTTGAGTCTGGAGAAGGGTGTGTAGATAGCCTGGGTCACATTGAGACCCCAAAAAGATGAGATATTGGGCGTCTTGAAAAATATTAAGGTAGATACGTCCCCAGGGCCTGATGGGATCTACCCCAGAATACTGAAGAAGGCTAGAGAGGAAATTGCTGAGGCCTTGACAGAAATCTTTGGATCCTCACTATCTTCAGGCGATGCTCCGGAGAACTGGAGAATATCCAATGTTGTTTCTTTGTTTAAGAAGAGTAGCAAGAATAATCCAGGGAACGACAGGCCGGTGAGCCTTACATCAGTGATAGGGAAATTTCTGGCGAGATTTCTTCGAGACAGGATCTACTCACACTTGGAAGCAAATGGACATATTAGCAAGAGGCAACACGGTTTTGTGAAGGGGAGGTCGTGTCTCACTAACTTGATAGAGTTTTTTGGGGACGTCACAAAGATGATTGATACAGATAGGGCTGTGGATGTTGTCTATGTGGACTTTAGAAAGACCTTTGACAAGGTCCCTCGTGGCAGACTGGTACAAAAGGTGAAGTCACACGGGATCAGGGGTGAGCTGGCAAGGTGGATACAGAACTGGCTAAGCCATAGAAGGCAGAGAGTAGCAATGGAAGGGTTCTTTTCTAATTGGAGGGCTGTGACTAGTGGTGTTCCGCAGGGATCAGTGCTGGGACCTTTGCTGTTCGTAGTATATATAAATGATTTGGAGGAAAATGTAACTGGTCTGATTAGTAAGTTTGCAGACAACACAAAGGTTGGTGCAAGTGCGGATAACGATGAGGACTGTCAGAGGATACAGCAGGATTTAGATCGTTTGGAGACTTGGGCGGTGAGATGACAGATGGAGTTTAATCCGGAAAAATGTGAGGTAATGCATTTTGGAAGGTCTAATGCAGGTAGGTAATATACAGTGAATGATAGAACCTTCAAGAGTATTGACAGTTAGAGAGATCTAGGTGTACAGGTCCACAGGTCACTGAAAGGGGCAACACAGGTGGTGAAGGTAGTCAAGAAGGCATACGGCATGCTTGCCTTCATTAGCCGGGGCATTGAATATAAAAATTGGCAAGTCATGTTGCAGCTGTTTAGAACCGTAGTTAGGCCACACTTGGAGTATAGTGTGCCACACTATCAAAAGGATGTGGAGGCTTTAGAAAGGGTGCAGAAGAGATTTACCAGGATGTTGCCTGGTATGGAGGGCATTAGCTATGAGGAGAGATTGAATAAACTTGGTTTGTTCTCACTGGAACGAAGGAGGTTGAGGGACGACCTGATAGAGGTCTACAAAATTATGAGGGGCATAGACAGAGTGGATAGTCAGTTTTTTCCCAGGGTAGAGGGGTCAATTACTCGGGGGCATAGGTTTAAGGTGCGAGGGGCAAGGTTTAGAAGAGATGTACGGGGCAGGTTTTTTTTTTACACAGAGGGTAGTGGGTGCCTGGAACTCGCTGCCGGAGGAGGTGGTGGAAGCAGGGACGATAGTGACGTTTAAGGGGCATCTTGACAAATACATGAATAGGATGGGACTCGAGGGATATGGTTCCCAGAGGTGCAGAAGATTTTAGTTTAGACGGACAGCATGGTCAGCACAGGCTTGGAGGGCCGAAGGGCCTGTTCCTGTGCTGTACATTTCTTTGTTCTGAATTCCCATTGAGCATCTTTGTTTTGAAGGAGGAGGTTTGTTGGTATACTGGTTGGATATCAGCCTGTAAATCCTTCCAAAACCACGCCATTGGCCGGTTGGGAGAGATAGCTGGTCAGTCATGTGATGGATAGGATGTTGGGTCCTATCAGTATCAATAGCGCCAACTAGAACTTGCAGGTAAAATCGGGCATTTCCCCAGCATCTCGGACTCCTTGGATGGTTTGTGTGGATTAGGTTGGTGCCAACAGCATGGAGTTCGATCCCCTTTCCAGCCGGAATAAATTTGGGAACAGCCTCCTTGCCCTACCCATGGTGGGGAGCATGGCTTTGTGGGTTAACTCATTTTGTATATTAGTTAAATTCTTCAATCTGCCCCTTTAAAGGAACGCAATAAAACATGGTGATTTTGACCACATTTAGGTCAACACTAGGGGCTGTTTAGCTCACAGGGCTAATCGCTGGCTTTGAAAGCAGACCAAGGCAGACCAGCAGCACGGTTCGATTCCCGTAACAGCCTCCCCGAACAGGCGCCGGAATGTGACGACTAGGGGCTTTTCACAGTAACTTCATTGAAGCCTACTCGTGACAATAAGCAATTTTCATTTGGAATATTGTGTGTAGTTCTGGTCCACACACTACCAGAAGGACGTGGATGCTTTGGGTTTTCCAGGATGTTGCCTGGTCCAGATGGTGTTGGCTATAAGGAGAGGTTGAATAAACGTGGATTGTTTTCATTGGAATGACGGAGGCTGAGGGGAGACCTGATTGAGGTTTTCAAAATTGCGAGAGGCATAGACAGGGTGAATAGTCAGAAGCTTTTTCCCAGGATGGAAGACTCAATTACAAGGGGTCTTGGTTCAAGGTAAAAAGGGAACAGTTTAGGGGAGATGTGCGGGTAACATTTCCCATGCAGAGGGTGTTGGGTGCCTGGAAGGCGCTACCAGTGCAGCAGGTGGAGGCAGGCACGATAGCAACATTTAACATGTATCTTGATAGACACTTGAATGAAGGGCTAGTACACTGGGCTAAATCGCTGGCTTTTAAAGCAGACCAAGGCAGGCCAGCAGCACGATTCAATTCCCGTACCAGCCTCCCCGAACAGGCGTCGGAATGTGGCTACTAGGGGCTTTTCGCAGTAACTTCATTGAAGCCTACTTGTGACAATAAGCCATTTTCATTTCATTTCATGAGGGAGGGATCATTCGGGCAATAAGTCATTGGTCTAAATAAGGAATCTGAATCGGCGCAGGCCTAGTGGGCTGAAGGGCCTGTTCCTGTACTGTAACGATCTTTGTTCTTAATATTAAATTATTCCTTTGTACAATACTCCTACATACACAGTGTTTGGTTTATTGTGTCTCCAAACATTGCAGAATATGAGAATCTGATGCTGGCTGGTACTGCTCCCCGGAGAATTCCAAAGTAATTTGAAATGCTCAAAGTGCTCACATGTTCCTGAAAGCAATCTCTACACAGTCCACATTTGAATAACTGTCCAGAACCTTCAAAAATAACAGTCTGTCCTGCATAAAATTCAACAGATTACAGACTGTGCTTAGCATGGGATCAGCTTGGCAGCACCTCCCAGCTTCTGGGTTTTACAAATACGTTAAGAGAACAAAGGTGATTAAGCATAAAATGGAACCCTGAAAGACAGCTGCAGCGAGAAATCAGAAATAGCAGTCATATTGAACATTGTCTGCACAGGGCGGGATGAGGATCAAACTGCCAACTATACAATGGAAAGCTAAAAATAAATCCAGGGAAGGAATTCATTCAGTAAAGATAGAAATGAGGCTAAACTTGGATAGCTCCCAATAGTTTGCGCCCCAGGGAATTCAAACATATAAATTAGGAAAATGTCAATGTGCAAATCGGGACCTTCCAAAACATTCCCAATTCAGGAATTCTCCCCAGCGGTGCGAAAATTGGCAATTTCACTCCACCATTGAAGACGGAAAAGAGGCAAAGTTGGAAACTGTAAGAATTATAGGCCGGAATTTTCCATTCGTCGGGATTCTCTTTTCCTGCTGAAACGCAGCTCCCCCCGACCCCCCCCCCCCCCCCCCCCCCCCCCCCGACCCCCCGACCCCCCCACCCCCCCACCCCCTCGGAGTTTCCCAGTGGTTGGAGTGACTTCAATGGGAAATCCCACTGACAAGCGGCAGGAAGATAGAATTCCGCCCTCAGCGAATGGTGTGCGGCCGAGAGGCACACGGTTGGGGGGAGTGTAGAATCCCTCCCTCAGCGAATGGTGTGCGGTCGAGAGGCACACGGTTGGGGAAGTGTAGAATCCCTCCCTCAGCGAATGGCGTGCGGCTGAGAGGCACACGGCTGGGGGGAGTGTAGAATCCCTCCCTCAGCGAATGGCACACGGCCGAGAGTCACATGGCTGGGGGGAGTGTAGAATCCCTCCCTCAGCGAATGGCGTGCGGCTGAGAGGCACACGGCTGGGGGGAGTGTAGAATCCCTCCCTCAGCGAATGGCACGCGGCCGAGAGGCACATGGCTGGGGGGAGTGTAGAATCCCTCCCTCAGCGAATGGCGTGCGGCTGAGAGGCACACGGCTGGGGGGAGTGTAGAATCCCTCCCTCAGCGAATGGCACACGGCCGAGAGGCACATGGCTGGGGGGAGTGTAGAATCCCTCCCTCAGCGAATGGCGTGCGGCTGAGAGGCACACGGTTGGGGGGAGTGTAGAATCCCGCCCTCAGTCCAACATCAGTTGTGGGAAAGTTACTAAAACCTGTTATTAGGGACAGGAGTGATCGAGCATTCGAACAAATGAGCTGATCGGAGCGAATGGATTTGTAAAGGGTCAGCCATGTCAAACAAACCTAGTCCAACTTTTCAGGAGGTAACTGAGGTGGTAATTAAGTGAGTGTCATTTGTACAGCTTTCCAGATGGTACTCGACAAGGTTCCAAGTGACAGGCAGTTAACAAAAATGAAATCCCTTGAAATGGGTGGCAGGCTTTTGGCATGGGCAAGAGGAGACAGAAATGGGAATGATGTCCAAGCGGCAGAATGTGACAAACGATGGCTGGAGTCTTGGTGTTTCACTATATTTATGAATGATTTTGATGAAGGAATAGGGCCCTATAACTAAACTTGGGGACAACACAAAGTCAGGTGGCTCAGTATCATTGGAGCAGGAAATTGTAACGCGATATTGAGAGATTATATAGATGGCCAGTTCAGCTCAGTTCGCTGGACAGCTGGTTTGTGATGCAGCAGGAGGCCAGCAGCGTGGCTTCAATTATTCATGAAGGTCCCTCCTTCCCAACCTTGCCCCTCGCCTGAGGTGTGGTGACCCTCAGGTTAAATCGCCGCCAGTCAGCTCTCCCCCTCAAAGGGGAAAGCAGCCTATGGTCATCTGGGACTATGATTACTTTACTTACTAGATGACAAAAACAGAGAGAAAGGAGACCATCTTGCACTGGCCCCGACCACCCAGGGGTCTCCAATGGCCTTGGAAACCCCCAGGTGCCATTACGCATGGTAACAGCACTAAACAGCGGTGGTTCAGGCCTCGCCGGGGAGGCCGTTAACGCCCAGACACTACGAGAATCTGCGCAGACATAATTAAACAACATATTTAAATAGGGCAGCACGGTAACACAAGTGGATTGCACTGTGGCTTCACAGCGCCACGGTCCCAGGTTCGATTCCCGGGTTGGGTCACTGTCTGTTCGGAGTCTGCACGTTCTCCCCGTGTCTGCGTGGGTTTCCTCCGGGTGCTCCCGTTTCCTCCCACTGTCCAAAGATGTGCACATTTGGTGGATTGGCCGTGATAAATTGCCCTTAGTGACCAAAAAGGTGATGAGGGGTTATTGGGCTACGGGGATAGGGTGGACGTGGGGGCTTAAGTGGGTCAGTGCAGACTCGATGGGCCGAATGGCCTCCTTCTGCAATGTATGTTCTATGTCCTATGAGCCATAAGGTTAATTTGCATATGCTAATCTCCATGTCAGCCAGTGAGGGCAAGTTTGAAAAGGTTTATCGTGAGTAATCGATCCAGAATTGTCTGTTCTACAATGTTGCCAAAGTTAGGGATTCACTGTCAGCGGGATCCTCCGCTTCACTGGCAGCGCACTCATGCCCACAGACTTCCTGACGGCGTGGGGGTGCCCACATTGGGAAACCCCACTGGCTGGCTGGCTGCCAGTGGGGACGTCCTGCACCAGAAAACAGGTTCGGCAGGACGGAGAACCCAGCCCAAGGTGTTTGTGACTTGATTTAAGTAATAATGACCAATAATCATAGAATTTACAGTGCGGAAGGAGGCCATTCAGCCCATCAAGTCTGCACTGGCCCTTGGAAAGAGCACCCTACTTAAGCCCACCACTGTGCCACCATGCTGCCCACGAAGAAGAAATTATAATCTCCATCCAATGGCACCCTCCTGAGTTTGGGACAGAGAACTTGAGCGTTTTACGCAGCATAAACACACATATAATGAACTTTCAGGTAAACAGCTTGATGCTGTGACATTTAGCTTTGACAGATCAGGATTAACCTCCGCACCTGTATCGAGCTGATCTGTCAATGCTTTGAAACAGAAATCTGGCATGTGAAATGTTACATTCCCACAGCATTAACATCCTCACCTTGATTCACAAATCTACCGATTTGTGGAGATTTCAAAAGCCTTGGGAATTAAATCCTACTTCAAGAGTCCTTGCAATATCATTGATGGCAAACAGGCTTCCAATCCCGTTCCACACAGCATATTAATCAGGGCGCTGGAGGTAAATTAATTAATTGGTTTTAAATAATTAAAAATACATAAAATTCCTGCAGTGGATTCAATCTGGTTGTAATGAGGTTTTGACATTGGACTGTCTATTAGGTTAAAGAGGTTAGTTAGCTTAAGTAGTTAGTTTAATTGAAAACGAGTGTTCATTTGTTAGAGGAAATTTCCTGAAATGGTTACTAATTACAACCCTCCACAGCACTGAGTTGCCTTTTCCCTCCCTTAAAGATGCTGGCTGTTGGTGGAGATGGTTATCAGGTGCTGCAATTAACCAACCTTGAACAGACGAATCACTAATACAGTTAATCCCCCCCCTCGATCTCTCTCTTCAGAATTGCCAGATTTTATTCACTGTCCATTTCCCCACGCACCAGCAAATCCTGCAGAGACCAGTGATCAATCCTCAGATCCTCTTTAATCCCATTTACCAGACAATGCATTCATCCAAATGCCAGGCAATAATATTCTAAAGATTGCTACAATTAAAATTCAAGGCAATTGGCTTAGAATCCAAAACACATTTCTTAATATATTAGTTGATCCATGGACCATTTGCTGGGGTGAGGTGGGATCTGGAACCTGGTTATCCCCTGGGCCAACCTCGGGTTAACGAGGGACATCGTTGTTATGTGGATGTGAGTCAAGGATCAATTTCCATTAATTCACACTTGGTTCATGTGTGAGTCTCAGTTCAAATCTTTGCCGAAATAATCCCATTCCTGTCCTGGGAGTGTTTGATGGGTACAGTGTAGAGGGAGCTTTACTCTGTATCTAACCCCGTGCTGTACTTGTCCTGGGAGTATTTGATGGGGACAATGTAGAGGGAGCTTTACTCTGTATCTAACCCCGTGATGTACCTGTCCTGGGAGTGTTTGATGGGGACAGTGTGTATGGAGCTTTACTCTGTATCTAACCCTGTGCTGTACCTGTCCCAGGAGTGTTTGATGGGGACAGTGTAGAGAGAGCTTTACTCTGTATCTAACCCAGTGCTGTACCTGTCCAGGGAGTGTTTGATGGGGACAGTGTAGTGGGGGCTTTACTGTGTATCTAATCCCGTGCTGTACCTGTCCTGGGAGTGTTTGATGGGGACAGTGTAGAGGGACCTTTACTCTGTATCTAACCCTGTGCTGTACCTGTCCTGGGAGTGTTTGATGGGGACAGTGCAGAGAGAGCTTTACTTTGTATCTAATCCTGTGCTGTACCTGTCCTGGGAGTGTTTGATGGGGACGGTGTGGAGGGAGCTTCACTCTGTATCTAACCCCGTGCTGTATCTGGGAGTGTTTGATGGGGACAGTGTAGAGGGACCTTTACTCTGTATCTAACCCTGTGCTGTACCTGTCCTGGGAGTATTTGATGGGGACAGTGTAGAGGGAGCTTTACCCTGTATCTAACCCCGTGCTGTACCTGTCCTGGGAGTGTTTGATGGGGACAGTGCAGAGAGAGCTTTACTTTGTATCTAATCCTGTGCTGTACCTGTCCTGGGAGTATTTGATGGGGACGGTGTGGAGGGAGATTCACTCTGTATCTAACCCCGTGCTGTATCTGGGAGTGTTTGATGCAGGTTTAAATGAGAAAGTGTTCTATTTGATAGCACCAACATCTCTCATCTTGATGAAACCAGAATTCACAGAGAAACAATTCCCTTACACTCATGTGGAAAAACAGAAAGAAGAAAATCAATTTTCATAGCTTTGAATGCATTGATAAAACTAACATTGTGAAGCCACTTCAGCTGAATCTCTTGTCAGTTTGCATTAATTTGTTTTAGATGAAAGCCCTGGATAAGTGTTCTCACTGAAATTTCAGACTGTGAAGAATCTCTCTGTGGGCGAGGCTGACTGGATCCCATTAGAAACTGACTTGCTGGTGATGAATGTGTTAACTCCATTTCTGCAAGGTGACCTGCCTGGTTACACTGTTGTGCCTGATTAGTTTAGTCAAGAGCACAGAGGTTAAAAACAAGGTTCGGGCCACAGAAAGTTACTGCTGCTTCAGGGAGCCCGGGGTTGTCCGCTGGGGAATGACGTGTGTTCCAGTTCAATTTGCCCAGATTTGCTCATCGAGTCATGGAATGTTTCAGCACAAACTAAGATCAGTGCCAATTGGGTTAGAACGAGCTTTTTGCACTTGTTGAAAAGATGGTTCTGAAAGCTTTGCTCCACCTGCAAGACTGCCGGCAACAGATCCAATCATGGGATTGTCGCGGGTTCAGCCACTCAGTCCATCCCGACTCTCCAAATGAGAATTCCCACTTCCATCTTCGTCACCATGGCGATCGTTGTGAACTTTGTTGCTTTCTGAACTTTTGTGCAGGCTGCAAAATTAAAACTTGTTCTTTTTTAGACATGACACAACAGGCAAAATTTCAAACCTTTTTAATAGATTGTTTTAATTTACTTCAAAATTGGCCACCGTGCACCATTGAAACTAGTTTTTATAAAGTCGTTTTCATGATTTAAAGTTTTGCTGATGATTCCTTTTTTGTGATTGATAGACGCATTTTAGGTGAAACATTCTGAATCGCACTGCACCAGGTTGACTGGCTGAGTGGTATTGTCACTGGATTTATAATCCAGAGACCCAAGGTGATCCTCTGGGGACCCAGGTTCATTAAAAATCTGGAATTAAAAGTCTAATGAGGACCATGAAACCATTGTTGATTATCGTGCGTAGGGAATAGAACATAGAACATAGAACAGTACAGCACAGAACAGGCCCTTCGGCCCTCGATGTTGTGCCGAGCCATGATCACCCTACTTAAACCCAAGTATCCACCCTATACCCGTAACCCAATAACCCCCCCCCCCCCCTTAACCTTACTTTTTAGGACACTACGGGCAATTTAGCATGGCCAATCCACCTAACCCGCACATCTTTGCACTGTGGGAGGAAACCGGAGCACCCGGAGGAAACCCACGCACACACGGGGAGGACGTGCAGACTCCACACAGACAGAGACAGACAGGAATCTGCCGTCCTTACCCGGTCTGGCCTACATGTGACTCCAGACCCACAGCAATGTGGTTAACTCTTAACTGCCCCCTGAACTGGCCCCAGCAAGCCCCACAGTTCAAGGGCAGTTAGGGAGGCTGACCCAGCCCAGTGACACCCACATCCCATTGAACCCAAATCGCAGGCCACCTGTGTTGGTTCATGGTAGATATGCAAAGAAGTTTAAATTATTTCAGTAAAAGATTAAGGGGAAACAATTCTGAAAATCATTGCAGTTTGTACCCAGACCATTGACTGCACCAAAGCTCAAATAACAGGTGACGGTTTTCACTCCTCTCATACTCTCCTGAAAATGCAGCCATCCCAATATCTTCATCTCCATCGTCCCGCACCCTCCTCATCCCCCATCCTCCATGTTTAACAATGAGGAGCCCTGATGTTCGGATCATATCGGGCAGCGTGTCTTCACCCAATGATCTCTCCTGATGTTACTGACCAAAGTTGGGTCTAGTTTCTCCAGCTGCCCAAAGTGGACTTTTGCAGGAGTGAAAAATGAAATGAAAATCGCTTATTGTCACGAGTAGGCTTCAATGAAGTTACTGTGAAAACCCCCTAGTCGCCACATTCCGGCGCCTGTCCGGGGAGGCTGGTACGGGAATCGAACCGTGCTGCTTGGTCTGCTTTAAAAGCCAGCGATTTAGCCCAGTGGGCTAAACTAGCCCAGGTCAGCTATTCCACCTTGTGGGGCGTCACAACATTGGCTGAGCATGACCTGACTTTACAGGTCAACGCACACACACACACACACACACACACATGTGGCCGGGACATTCAGAGCCTGCACATACCTCTCCAAACAGCCATTAAGCATGTTCTCCATACAAATGCCAAAAATGCAAGCTCCCCTCATGCGCACACACACACACACACAGGCAACTCACACACACGCTACAACACCCACCCAGGAAAATAATCGCAGGATAACAATCAGCAATGGGCTCCTCTGTCTCCTCGGTGCTGTAATGTGGAGGCTGATTGGAAATCAGCTACGAGATATGATCAGCTAACCCAGAACAGATCAGACATCGAATCCTGACATTGAGAAAGAGGTCGTTGGAAAGAAATGAAAAAGCGAAATATGTCAGAAGAGGAACAGCCAAATGGTCAGCTCCAAGTGAAGAGGACATCTGGACCCATTCAATTTCACAGCCTTTCCACTCAAAATTGTGAAAAAGCTCCAAATGCCGCGATGCCCTATCCTGGACGTGAGGGACACTGTGAGGCTGTGAGAAAGGCAAGCTGTGTTCAGACTGGCTCCCGCCCGGTTTAAACAGGGAGGGTGGGATGGCCCATGGCCCATGGCCCATGGCCCAATGGCTATTTCACTGAGAGAGAGCTCAAATTAAATTGCATTGCAGAAAATCTGCAATTTAAAGTTTGAAGATTTGTTCCCTGAACCATTGTGTCTTTACATCTTATCAGAAACCTGTTGAAAAATGGAGTTATTAAACAGAATCCCAATCGGCTTTTTTCCTGAATCCAGATGTCAGTGGAAACACTTGTTTGCCAGATTTCTATTTCGTTTGCTCCGATGGTGTCACTGCTGGAGATGAACGGACATTATCCTGACATAGAACTCGGCTTTATCTCCAGCGTTGGACTGGTCATGGGCTAATCTGTGCCCAATCACCATGAACAAATGGGACACAGGATCTGTTGGGTGCCAGTTAGTCTGAAGTCTGCTTTTCTTTAACTTGAATGGAGTCACCCTGGAGCTGGAGGGGTGATTTTTATCCGACCCGGATGGTTGGACAGTTCGAAACACAATGTCCAACTGGATGGTCCTCGTTTAAGATATTCAAACTGGGGAATATGTTCCTTCATTCCCTGACCCCTAATTTAACTTGGGCTTGTATTCGGAAACCATTGTGGAAAGTTCCGGATTTTCCTTTCCCTGGCTCTGTTCAGGAGCAGACCATTACTTACAGGCGGTCATTAGGAATGTATCAATATTGACAGGTCATAGACTCCCTACAGTGCAGGAGCATGTGGCCCATCGAGTCTGCACCATCCCTCTGAAAGAGCACCCTACCTCGGCTCACTCCCACACCCTATCCTTGTAACCCCCGCCTAACCTGCACATCTTTGGACTGTGGGAGGAAACCGGAGCACCCGGAGGAATCCCACGCAGACACGGGGGGAGCGTACAAACTCACGCTGTCACCGGAACTGGAATCACACCCTGGTCCCTGGCGCTGTGAGGCTACAGCGCTAACCACCCTGCCGCCCAGTGTGTCTATATTTTCTGGGGTCTCCAAGAGACAGTTCCTATTGGCAGGAGTCACTGGCACAGGCAGGACTCACTGGGATAGGGACAGGGCTGTTGGTGGAGGGGTAAGCGAGAACTCTCTGGTAAACCTGCGTAGGAAGAAAATGTGACTGAGAAAATCTAGATTGAGAGGTGTTGCAGGATGTTGGCTACAGCTTGATAGGGGTGAGGAAGTCTATCAGCATATGGAGGTTAACTGTAAGCCTTCATTGACTCTTCGAACCATTTACAGTACAGGATAAAGCTCGGGGCTGCCTCCATGCTTGCTGACACACATGGCTCTGTCCAAAATAAAGACTGACCCGAGGAACAGGGGGCGGGATTCTGTGATCCTGTGGCTAAAGTGTTGACGCCGGCTGAAACACCGTCCCGTTTCTCGACGGCATCAACCCGGCCTCAGGATCGGCGATTCTGGCCTCTACAGGGGGCTGGCAGGACACTGGAGCGGTTCACGCTGCTCCAGCTGCTGATCCTGGTACAAACTGAGCGCCGCGGGACCCGCGCATGCGGAATGGCACCGGAGCCAACACGCACATGCGCAGCGGCTTCCTTCAACGCGCCGGCCCTGATGTAACGTGCCGCAGGTCTACAGGGACCAGCGTGGAGGAAAGGAGGCCGCCAGCCAGAGAGGCCGGTACACCGATTGGTGGGCCCCACTCATGGGGCAGGCCACATCGGAGGCCTCACACCCCCCCCCTCCCCTAGTCGTACCTCCTCTCCCCTCCCCCACAGCCCACCACCCGACCCTTCAACGCCGCGGTCCCGCCGGCTGACAGCAGGTGTGGATGGCACCGGTGGGACTCACCGTTTTTACGACGGAATCTCGGTCCATCCCGGGCTGAGAATCGGCGAGCCAGCCACATAGAGCAGCCGCTGACCGGCACCGCACCAACCACGCCGGCGCCAATGGCGCCGATTCTCCGCTCTGCGGGGAATCACGTGCTAGCGTCGGGGCGGCGTGGCACAATTCGAGCTGGTCACGGGGAATTCTCCGGCCCGGCCCTGGGACTGAGAGAATCCCCCCCCCCCCCATGCTCTCTGTGTCGGCGATACTGTTCTCAGTCCCATGTGCCAGACCCTTTCTCTACAAACCGGGGCCAAGGCCTCCCCATTATAATGAACAATTTGACATGTTTCACACTGAGTCACGCATTGAATTTCAAATTTTTGCAACCGACATAACATCTCGGAATTACCGCCTCCATTCAGCAAAAGCTTAAAGTTCTGCAGCCTTGCGGTAAATTATTGACATTTGACATTATTCTATTCACTGACTATTAAACTAGTTTAAAATGTTAATGTAAAGGGATTTGTTTCTTTTAATTCCTTCTGTGGGTAAAGCCTGGTCGTGAAGATAAGTCCGGTGAAGACTATTGACAAGAAATAATTGCATCATCTGTGTCCATAAAAGGTTCATTACAAGTGTCACAATTGGCCAGAACATTGTGTCATGAGCCAGTGGGTCTAACCTGAAGAAGCTCATCTCTCAGCCTCACACCAGCTTGTTATCAAAGGGCAGAGTGTGCATTGTCAAATTGCTGCAACGGTGCATACCCATCTTCTTGCGCTCAGTAAAGATGAATGTTTAATTTATGAAGGTTATTTAGGAAATATCGAGGCTAATCCCTCATTGTGTAATGTTACTGATGAAAAATTAAAGATTCCGAGGAATAAAAGGTAGCCAGACACAGTGAGAATTCCACTTCTGTCTGTTTTTCAGTCAGGAGAAATAAGTGTGCGACATTGATACTCTGCTGGTTGGGTTTGTCTGAAGTTGCTGATCTCCTTGTCTTCTTTCTCACATTCAGGTCATCTCCAGATCCTGACACACTGCACCACCTTCAACTTCAATTCATACTCGTCCCTTCCAAACTCTCCAGTTGTTACCATTCCACGGCCTTCCCATCCTTTTAAAGAGAGATTAATGCAGGGTGAATAGAGGCCATCCAGCCCATCGGTCCTATGCTAGCACTTTTTCAGAGCAATCCATTTGCCCCACTCCACTGTGTTTTCCCAAAACCATTGCATTTTTTCCCCCTTCCTCGTATTTTATTTATTTTATTTTGAAGGAGGAGCCTGTATTCCCCCAGGAAACACATTCCAAATCCTAACTTGCACATTGTGCAAAACACGACCCATCAATATGTCTTTTCCATTCATATCATGGTTGTTATTGCCTCTCCCCAAGGACCTGGCCTTTCACAAGACTTTCTCAATTTAAGGACATTTCTTCTCTTCATTCTCAGGAGTGGGCATCGCTGGCGGGGCCAGTGCGTATTACCCATTATTGGTTGCCCTGGACACAGCTGTATCACTTGCCAAGCCACTGAAATAGGCAGTTAGCGTGCGTGTGTACCAGGGAACGCGGGCAGAAGGTCTGACCTCGCTCATCCAAAATCCTGCAAGCCTGCTGCGAACGGAGTTTAGGGAGCTTGGGTGTTGGCTCTGAAGTTGAAATAATTGTGTGTTGTGGTTATTGGGTGTCTCGGAGAGATACCAGCATCTAATAAATGCTCAGAAGTCTGTCGGAAGAAAGCTGTTTGAAACTGAGCTAACCCAAGGAAGAGACCTTGGTGTTGAGACTGTGGTAAGTCTTCACTGGGGATTTGTGCCTGTAAGGGTTGCTGGGATAAAATGAATAGCGTGTGTTTGAATCATGTCTGGTATCTGTATTGAAATATTTCCAACCTCTTGTCTGGTGTAATATAGTTCATTTTTTCGTGTTTTATAAATTTGTGTTTACAGTGTACAGGCAGACTCTTGTGAATGTGTTCAGTAACTGACCTTTGCGACTTCTTAAACAAAAACCCACAAAAGGTTAGGGTCCACCAAGCCAGGTTTCAGTCTGAGATCTGACTCGGTCAGTATTAAGTTAGCTGGGTTCATAACAATACACAAAACTCCGTCACCATTCTCAACCCGCTGAAAATTCCACATAAATAGAGCTCTGGATTCTTCAATCTGGAGATCACATCCTCTCCCTCAATCTTAAATCCTCTACAGGGGAAAGTTAATGTTTGGGTATGTGTGTCGTGGGTTTAAATCGTTAAAGACAACACAGCACTCTGAAACATTGATTCTGGCCTGACTTGGATGGCCTGGGAAATACCAAATTGGTTTGTGGGATCATTTGGAGCTTCCCAGCAGCCAATGATTGGCCAGATTGTCCAGTTCCAAATGGATAGCAAACAATCAACAGGATGTTTACAATGTTCTGATTCATGTTACAGGTGGGTGTGTTCATGTATCCGGAGTAACATAGGCTTGAAGTTCTTGATAATCTTCTGAGTTACTCTGGGGAGTGATTGATGCATTGGAGTTAAATAAATTAGGTTGTTTAAAACGCAAAAAATCCACAAATTGGGGTGGCACTGTGGCGTAGTGGTTAACACTGCTGCCTCATGTCGCCAAGGGCCCAGGTTCGAATCTGGCCCCGGTCAGTGTTTGTGTAGAGTTTGCACATTCTCCCCATGTCTGCTTGGGTCTCACCCCACAACCCAAAGATGTGCAGGGTAGGTGGATTAGCCACGCTAAATTGCCCCTTAATTGGAAAAAAAGAATTGAGTACTCTAAATTCATTTTTTTTTAATCTACAACTTCTTCATCCTAGAGTAAGCAATTTATTTATATGATACTTGCTGAGTAAATGTCTGAAGGTGATAATCTCAGTTGTTGTGGGCGAGAGAATGTTTGTATATCAAATGCTAAATAAGTTACTTGACTCTATTTGATGATTTCTCTCTGGTTCACTGAAAGTCAAATGTGGACAGTGCAGTTCAATAATAATTCACAATTATGAGATAGAGACAAGCGGTAGAAACGAGAGATAATGTGGGCGAAGACGAGAGAGAGATTGACAAGGAGAATTATACTGGGAGACAGTGAGGCGATGCAATGGTGCATGGTTTAGATTCTAATCTTTCTCACAACCCCAGATTAAAATTGAACCTGTGTTGATGGAAGGAAAGATTCTGTTGTTGATCATCTGGATTGAATGTGGAATAAACACAAACAGTGTGAATTCTATTCAGAGAGGGTATCAGTCCACAGAACCCATTATACATCAATAACAAGCAGCCAATTAGAGGCTATTGATCTAGAAAGGGGGTGAATGAGAAGATTTAGAAATGGGGTGAAGAGGCTAGTTTAGCACAGTGGGCTAAATAGATGGCTTGTAATGCAGAACAAGGCCAGCAGCGCGGGTTCAATTCCCGTACCGGTCTCCCCGAACAGGTACCGGAATGTGGCGACTAGGGGCTTTTCACAGTAACTTCATTGAAGCCTAATTGTGACAATAAGCTATTATTATTATCCTAGTTAGACCATACTTGGAATATTGTGACCAGTTCTGATTGCCTCATTATCGGAAGGATGTGGATGCTTTGGAGAGGATACAGAGGAGATTTACCAGGATGCTGCCTGGACTGGAGGGCATGTCTTATGAAGAAAGGTTGAGGGAGCTAGGGCTTTTCTCACTGGAGCGAAGAAGGCAGAGAGGTGACTTGATAGAGGCGTACAAGGCGATGAGAGGGATGGATAAAGTGGATAGCCAGAGACTTTTCCCCAGGGTGGAAATGGCTGTCACGGGGGGGACATAATTTTAAGGTGATTGGAGGAAGGTACAGGGGAGATGTCAGAGGTAGGTTCTTTAAACAGAGAGTGGTGGGTGTGTGGAATGCACTGCCAGCAGAGGTGGTGGAGTCAGAGTCATTAGGGACATTTAAGCGACTCTTGGACAGGCACATGGACAGCAGTAAATTGAAGGTGTGCAGGTTAGGTTGATCTTAGATTAGGATAAATGGTCAGCACAACACGGTGGGCTGAAGGGCCTGTACTGTGCTGTTTTCTATGTCCTATCCCAGTTTGCGGCTGGTCTCAGTCTGGGGTTCAGCAACACTGACGTTCAGAGAGCTGCACTCTGTAATTAGCTTCCTTCTCAGTGATCTGACAATATTCAGTATTGATGCTGAAAAACATACCTACTCGACAATCCTCACTGTGATCAGCAAAAGATTTGCAAAACAAAGACGGTGAATTGGCAAAGGAACGAGAGTAAGAGATGGACAGATTGGAGAGAGGAGCGGATACAGTAACACACCGTTTCAAAAGGACACTTTGAAGGTCAGGAACTTTCCAGAATCCCTTCACATTGTTGAAAGGGAAAAAAATGATTTTTCAACTTTTTGCAAATTCGAACATCTCGTGGAATCAATAACTGCCAGAGAGAAGAAAGAGAAGTTATCTTTCCCTTAATAACGAGACAGTCGAGCTGGAGAACCATCTTACTTGTTGGCCTCACTCACTGAGAAGGTCCATGATGGAAAAAACACTCTTGGTTGAAATATTTTTCTGCCGCACATTCTCTTGGTGTGGAATGGAAATTATTTCAATTTGTGCCATGCAGACAGTCCATTCTTACAATTCAGAATGTTGATCCTGACCTCCCCTGGTTTAGGGGAGCTGAACGCAGTCAGCTTCAATCTCAAACTTCAACCTGAACATTGGTTACAAACCCCGGTGACTCCATTGGTAATTACTTAGATGTTTTGTAAAGGTAAAGTCACCATAGTCGCAGATGACCATAGGCTGCTTTCCTCTTTGAGGGGGGGAGCTGACTGGTGATGATTTAACCTGAGGATCACCACACCTTGGGTAAGGGGTGAGATTGAGATGACGGGGCCTTCATGAATAACCTCAGCCAGTATGGGGAATTGAACCCACACTGCTGGCCTCGCTCTGCATCACAAACCAGCTGTCCAACCTTCACATGGCATATCTGCTGATGTCTGAACAGGCCAATCCTTGAGGTTTCTGCCTGATGTCACTTTGGGTTGTTCCTTTTGGTGTTGGTGTGTTGTTGCCATGTGACCATATGCACTGGTCATTGTGACAGAGCAGACCAGCCTGTGGGACATGAATAGAGCCTATGTTGGCTAATCGGGTTTCTTGCCGACAGAAAGCTAGAGTAGCTCACGGTCTTGTCTAAACTCACTACGGAATGTGGGTGGTTGTTCCCATCCCTGCTTCCCAGCTGCAATGTCCTTACTGCAAAACCTTGGTTTTAGGAGGTGCAGACTTGCCCTCTGCCTCCCTTATCTCCCCATTGGCTGGTGTCCAGAGGAAGGTGGAAGAAGGTGGAAGACTGCATACTCAGGCCCTCTTCAGCTGCAGGACTTGCTGAAAGACAGCAGCGTAATGGGAGTCCACTCCAGGTTTAGTGTCTGGTTTACTCCCTTAGTTATTAAACCTTGATCTTGTTGTTAAGAGATTGCCAGATCCTTCCACCTAGGGAAGAGAATGAGCATGCAAGGAACAAATATGTTTAGGAAACAATAGCAAGGCAGGAATCCCGGTGTACAGTTGCGCAAGTGTTGAGGGGACCTGAGGGGACATGATACCCGAGGGCAACACGGTGGCAGTGCTTAGCACTGCTGCCTCACAGCTCTAGGGACCCAAGTTCAATAGGGATAGGGCAGGGCATGGGCCGAGGTAGGGCGCTCTTTCAGAGGGTCTGTGCAGATTCAATGGGCCGAATGGCCTCCTTCTGCACTGCAGGCATTCTGTGGAGACGCAATATTCGCTATAGGTGCAGACATGCTGAATAATGACTTTGGAAATACAGGCTGTCAATGACTGTAGAGCTGGTGTTACAGATAGGACGGGGATTATTTTTAAGCAGCCCTGATTTCTCTCATTACCTGTCAATGAGGGTATGCATGGTTTTTGATTTCCCCCTTTTTGATTGGATTGGATTTAGTTTATTGTCATGTGTACCGAGGTACAATGAAAAGTATTGTTCTAAGTCCAGATAGCTCATTCCATACATAAAAAGAACATAGGACATACATAAATACACAATGTAAATACACAGACACAGGCATCGGGTGAAGCATACAGGAGTGTGGTACTACTGAGTAGAGAAGATGTGTGGAGAGGTCAGTTCAGTCCATAAGAGGGTCATCCAGGAGTCTGGTAACAGCGGGGAAGAAGCTGTTTTTGAATCTGTTAGTGTGCGTTCTCAGACTTTTGTATTTCCAGCCTGATGAAAGAGGTTGGAAGAGTGAATAACCTGGTGAGAGTGGTCTTTGATTATGCTGCCCGTTTTCCCCAGGCAGCGGAAGGTGTAGATGGAGTCAATGGATGGGAGGCAGGTTCGTGTGATGGACTGGGCTGTGTTCACGGCTCTCTGTAGTTTCTTGCGGTCCTGGGCCGAGCAGTTGCCATACCAGGCTGTGATGCAGCCAGATAGGATGCTTTCTATGGTGCATCTGTAAAAATTGTTCAGTCAATGTGGACATGCCAAATTTCCTTAGTTTCCTGAGGAAGTATAGGCGCTGTTGTGCTTGGTGGTAATGTCGACGTGGGTGGACCAGGACAGATTGTTGGAGATGTACACACCTAGGAATTTGAAACTGCTAACCATCTCCACCTCGGCACTACTGATGCTGACAGGGGTGTGTACGGTACTTTGCTTCCTGAAGTCAATGACCAGCTCCTTAGTTTTGCTGACATTGAGGGAGAGATTTTTTTTAAAATTTAGAGTACCCAATTCTTTTTTTTTCCAATTAAGGGGCAATTTAGCGTGGCAAATCCACCAACCTGCACATCTTTGGGTTGTGGGGGTGAAACCCACGCTGACACGGGGAGAACTTGCAAACTCCGCACGGACAGTGACCCAGGGCCGGGATCGAACCCGGGACCTCGGCACCGTGAGGCAGCAATGCTAACCACTGTGCCACCGTGCCACCCGAGGGAGGGATTGTTGGCGTTACACCACGCCACTAGGTTCTCTATCTCCCTCCTGTACTCTGATTCATCGTTGTTCAAGATCTGACCCACTACGGCCGTGTCATCAGGAAATTGTACACGGTGCTATATTTTCCCCAACCCTTAAATTTGGAGCATCCCAATCCTCTATGAATAACTTGCACAGCAAACTCGAGAGAAGACAAAATTACAGGATTGATTTATTTTACACACACAGAAGATGCAGGAAAGTGGTTTCACAACATCTTTCGTACTCATGCGGTACTCATGAGGGGCTGGTTTAGCACAGTGGGCTATATAGCTAGCTTTTAAAGCAGACCAAGGCAGGCCAGCAGCGCAGGTTCAATTCCCGTACTAGCCTCCCCGAACAGGCGGCGGAATGTGGTGACTAGGGGCTTCAGTAACTTCAATGAAGCCTCCTTGTGACAATAAGCGATTTTCATTTTCATTTCATTTCATGCAATGAAAGAGGGATAAGGGAAAGGAGGAGGTGTCATGGCAATAGCACGGTAACAATATAAGTTATGGCTTTACCCGTGTCCAGAGTGTGGACTCAAAATTCTACTAGAATGTTTCTTCAGAGGGGAGATGCACTTTGCAGGGTGACCCGTCACTCCAGAAGCAAGATGTCCATGAGGGGAGAAGGCAACCAATGCTCCAGCGGTTCACGGGGCCAGGCGATTTACCTGGACAGGGCGCCCTCTGCTGCTGCTACCTGTCCAATGGTAAGATGGCGGAAAGAGCAGGTTGGTGCCTGGAGTTACTGCTTCTTTCTGCGGTCAAACGGCGACTGAATATAACTGAAACAGCTTGTTAATTAGAGGAATTCAGAAAGCTCAAGTCTCAGTCATGTGACGCTGGTTACAGGTTGAGTCAACCAGGGCCCCTGTTTGAAACCCATTGTTTTTTGGAGCAGGTAATGGTTGGGCTATTAACGCCATGTTGGGACATTAGGAGTCACAAACCTTTGGCTTTATCCATAGCTGGTGGGTGAGCCACACTGGCCGGAATTCTCCAGTCATTCGGATTCTCTTTTCCCGCCAGCAGTGCGCCCCCACCCACAGCTTTCCCGGTAGTGTCGGGTGGTTTCAATGGGACATCCCATTGACCAGCAGCAGGAAAGGAGAATCCCAACATTGGGGAACTGCAACGCCACTGAGAAACACACGGCTGGGGGTGGGGGGGGGGGGGGGGGGGGGGAGGGGGGGGGGGGGTGCGAAGAAACCCGCCCCCTGTCTCCGGGACTGGCATTCCTCCTGGGAAATGCTGAAAGAGTTGGCGAATTTCTTCGGAATCTGATTTTCAGCAGTCACAGGCGGCATTAACACACCCTTATACACATATTGGGCCTCTGCTGGTTTGAAATTCCTCTCCAAAGACCATAAGATCATAAGACATTGGAGCAGAATTAGGCCACTCGGCCAATCAAGTCTGCTCCGCCATTCAATCATGGCTGATATTTTTCTCATCCCCATTCTCCTGCCTTCTCCCCATATCCCATGATCCCCTTATTAATCAAGAACCTATCTATCTCTGTCTTAAAGACACTCAGTGAATTGGCCTCCACAGCCTTCTGCGGCAAAGAGTTCCACAGATTCACCACCCTCTGGCTGAAGAAATTCCTCCTCATCTCTGTTTTAAAGGATCGTCCCTTTAGTCTGAGATGGTGTCCTCTGATTCTAGATTTTTCCACAAGTGGAAACATCCTCTCCCACATCCACTCTATCCAGGCCACGCAGTATCCTGTAAGTATCAATGAGATCCCCCCTCATCCTTCTGAACTCCAACGAGTACAGACCCAGAGTCCTCAACCATTCCTCATACGACAAGTTCTTCATTACAGCGATCATTCTTGTGAACCTCCTCAGGACCCTTTCCAAGGCCAGCACATCCTTCCTTAGATACGGGGCCCTAAATTGCTTGCAATACTCCAAATGTGGACTGACCAGAGCCTTGTACAGCCTCAGAAGTACTACCCTGGTCCTGTATTTTGGCCCTCTTGACATGAATGCTAAGGGTTATGGCTGATCATGGGAAGCCTTGTCCATTTAAAAAAAGTAGAAATGATGATTTTTACAGAGTAGTCCTGATGAATGAGATATATTCCATCCAATCTCAACCGGGCAATGGGCAGATTCTGAAGAGATTTGAGAATAATGAAAACCAGTGTTTGAGTATGGAGACCCTTCACATATTGACCAGGGTGCTTGACAATATAGACACTGAGCAGCATCCTGGTTGAGGGGCATAGACAGAGTGGATAATCAGAGGCTTTTTCCCAGGGTAAAGGGGTCAATTACTAGGGGGCATAGGTTTAAGGTGCGAGGGGCAAGGTTTAGAGGAGATGTACGAGGCAGGTTTTTTACGCAGAGGGTAGTGGGTGCCTGGAATTCGCTGTCGGAGGAGGTGGTGGAAGCGGGGACGATAGTGGCATTTAAGGGGCATCTTGACAAATACATGCAAAGGATGGGAATAGAGGGATACGGACCCCGGAAGTGCAGAAGATTTTAGATTAGAAGGGAAGCATGGTCGGCACGGGCTTGGAGGGCTGAAGGGCCTGTTCCTGTACTTTTCTTTGTTCTTTGTTCTTTGAAGTGCCTGAAGCTATGGAGCTGAGCCTCAGGATAGGGAGACAATCATTTCAGACCGAGATAAGGAGGAACTTCACTCGTTGTGAATCAATGGAATTTTATACCCTAGTTTTCTACCCCAAGATTAGTTATTGACCATCTCCAAGGCTGAGGTTGATAGGTCTTTGGACTTTTCAAAATTATTTCCCTCGATGTGGGTGTTGCCCATCCCTAATTGCCTTTGAGACTCATGGGGAATCAAGGGATATGGGGATCAGATGAGAAAATGGGATTAGGTCAACGATCAGCTTGAGGGACACTGGCATATTCCTGCTCCCATTTCTTATTTTGATTTCTTATTGTTGTGTATCTGGGAATACATTCTCGCTGATTATGCATCATGTGATGTACAATGATGTCAGTGTGGCTTTGGGATGATCACAATCTTGATTGTTCTGCGCAACACCCTTCAATAAACCTTTCATCGTGATTTCCAAGAATTCAGAGAGTGGGCACCTCCCTATCTACACATGTGACATTCATTCTCCTTTTTCGCTTTATTTTGCTATCCCCTCTTCCTGTGTCCCGTCTACCTCCTGAGGTCACTGAATTTGTTGGGTTGTTACCCTCTTGATTGAATGGGCAACATTCAGACCCATGTGGTTGAGGCCCACAGAGCGATAGTGCTGCATTGTTGGAGGCTCCAACCTTTGGGTGGGACATTAACCTGAGGTTTCATTGTTCGGCTGGTCTGTGTGTATATGGACAGAGCCCTTGCTGAGTATGGAGTTTACTCCATGTCCAGGCCTACATTCCTCCCTCAACTAATGCAGATTATCAGCCTATTCAATGGATGGATGGATGGTTCAGGAAATACGGAGAAGCAGTAGCTTCCATTTTTGCCTGCATAGTTCGGTACTTAAAATCAAGTTATTGTTCAACATTTTCAGATGGTCTAAAGGGACAAAACACCATGAATAAATTATAATGTAGATCATCGGCTCCTTTCTTTCAGTGGGTACATTGGATCTTGTCAAAAGTGTTCAATTTTAATAGCAGGGCCTTTCGCTATAACTCTGAGGCATGTTTTATTTCAGCAAAGACGAGGCTGCTCATTCCTCCGGCTTAACCATTTCCATTTGAGTGATTCGACTGGGGAGCATGCTCTTCAGATGGTGCATTTGAGTTGCAGGATGTGGTGAGGTTACCTGATGAATATCAACGATGAAATAGTTCTGACGCCTTTCTCCCCGATCAACAAAGTGCCAGTAAAGTAGACGCAAAGTGGGACTTGACACGGACTGACAACGTGAAATCTGTCAGAAGGTGTTGGGATGCACTTGCTCTCCCAGTTGGAACCTGGCTATTTATTGATTTAACTTTTGAGTTTCTGTGGTCTCCACTTTCTCATTTAAAGAAAAATCTTCAAGTTTGAATGTTATTTTTTCCAATCACGTTGCTACATTACCCTCCTCCCCTGAAGTGAATGAATCTCCAGTTCCAATGCTCACATTAGATCAGAGAATGCACTGTTTTAGTCGGACAAGAGTATTTGTACCTTCTGCAAACCAAGTATTATTTTCTTGCCAGAGTGTGGATTAACTCACCGCTTTCTGGTTACAAGGTGGGGTGGAGTGATTACCCCCGCTCGATAGGATTGAGGCAGGTGTAGTGCTACAGTGAAGGTAGTGAAATTACTGCCCTCTTCTCCCTCCATAACCCATTTCTCAATCATCGTCCAGTGCATGGCTGAATTATCAACTTGAATCAGGTGGAACGTCCATTCATCATTCAGAATGGTGTTCTCATAGTCTGCCATTGCCGTTTTGATGACCTTTTGGGCAGCATGGTAGCACAGTGGTCAGCACTGCCCCCTCAGAGCACCAGGGATCTGGGTTCAATTCCGGCCTCGGGTGACTGTGCGGAGTCTGCACATTCTCCCCGTGTCTGCGTCAGTTTTCGCCGGATGTTCCAGTTTCCTCCCGCAGTCCAAAGATGTACAAGTTAGGTGGATTAGCCATGCTAAATTGACCTTTAATGTCCAAAGGTTAGATGGGGTTATGGGGCTAGGACAGGGGAGTGGTCTGAGGTGGGGTGGTCTTTCGGAAGGTCAGTGCAGACTCAATGGGCCAAATGACCTCCTTCTGCACCCTTAATAGTGATTCGATGAATTGTCGATCCCAGCCCATACAGCAGAGCAGGTGGAAAAGGACCACATGCTAAAGTTGGTTCTGTGTTGGCAGGAGTGTCAGCAATGTATATCTGGGTTCCACAGTGAAAATGTGAATGTTTGATGCCCAGAGAATGACACCCCCTCCCTCCCTGATTAGACCTTTCACTCAGCCATGTGATGGCTGGGGGGAGCGGGGGAGGGAGAATGGGGGAAAGGAGGACACCTCTCCACAGCATGGCCACAACGATTGCCCACCCTCCCCCGTGGCTCCAGGAGGGGGTGAGGACAGGACACCCTCTGCACTCCCACCCCCAGGCCGTTGTCTGGCTTTGGCCCCAGCTGGGTCTGTATGTTACCAGGAAGATCCCAGTGGGGCACCCCTCCCACGATTGCGTCACCTTTCTTCAAACTGGCTACAAGCCACAGCCGGTTAGGAAACTCTGCTTTCGATGACCCCCTTCCACCTCCCTCTCCCCCTCTCAGTACCCCGCCCCCCTTCCCCCTGGAGTTGCCTCCAATCCTGTCTGCAGGGATAGTCTGTCCAGTGTTTCATGCAATCCCAATTCACAACTGGGAGCCGACCTGTGAGGAAGCAGCGAGGCGGAGCAGTGCACTCAGAATAAAAATCAGAAGGGTGAACTGGCGGCAGAGTGCGAAGTGGTGTCACTGTTCAGAAAGGGGCGTGCAACAGCAGAGGCTGCTGATTGGTGAGTAATAATCAGGTAGTTTTTTCCCCTTAAATTCTTCTAGGAACATTAGTTTTGGAGTGGCAAGTATTTAAAGCAGAAGAAGGTCCCTTGCGTGACCAGTACTCTAGAAATAAGGGAGAAACTAGGAGCTCAGTTCAAGGGTGTGGCAGGAGAACCCAGCTCTGTGGAATGCTCCTCCTGCAGTATGTGGGAAATCTGGGATATTTCCAGTGTCTTTGGTGATCATGTGTGCAGGAAGTGTATCCAGCTGCAGCTCCTGAATAACTGCATGGGTTACTGGAGCTGTGGATGGATTCACTGTGGAGCATCTGTGGAGCTGAAGACATCTTGTATAGCACGTTTAGCAAGCTGGTCACACCGCAAGCTATGACTGCACAGGTGGAAAAACATTGAGTGACCACCAGGAAGAGCAGTGGGCAGATGGTAGAGTCGTAACGGTGGAGTAAATGGTTCATTGGGGACCTGAGGAAACATTTTTTCACCCACAGGGTGGTGGAAATATGGAACGCGCTGCCTGTGGGAGTGGAGGAAGGAACTCTCACAACATTTAAGAAGCATTTGGACGAGCACTTACATTGCTAAGGCAGAGCCAGCTATGAACTAAATGCTGTTAAATGGGATTGTGGTGTGCACCCCTGGTACCATGCGGTGTTCTTTGTGTTGCTTATTTCAAGATGGTTGGCCTAGTGTCCACAAAGACCAGAAAATAGCTTTAACTTAAAGCGATAATTTTATTTACACTACTAACTTGGATTTGACACATACTCCTTAAGAATACATAATTGATCAATAACATCTAACTACACTCAACTACTACTAATATCACTACTGGTTTAAACTATGATCTAACTTTACTTGCACTATCTGCTCTTCTGACCTTCACTAGCTAACCCCTGCACACACTCCTCCCCCAAGGCTTAGCATCACTGCTTTACATAGTTGTAACTGTAGCTCCCTCTAGTGGCTACTCTCTACACTACATTAACCCTTGCAATACTGATAATTATGATAATACCACAGGGATTAGTATAGATTGGTGTTTGATGGTCAGCATAGGCATGGTGGGCCGAAGGGCCTGTTTCCGTGCTGAATGACTCGATGACCCTCGCTTTATTCCGCACACGTTATCTGAATTTGATTGTGCCACTCATGAAAACACTCACAGGAGATGTTTTTTTTAACAAGTTGAGAGTACAGGAGCACATTTGTACAATTGGACAGAGGAGACTAACCTCGGGGCAAAGAATAATGACTCCCTAATGGCGTCATTCATCCTCCATTGGCCTTCATGCTTTTTTAACATTGTGTGATGTGGCGGAGATAATGCTTTATTCAGTGGTAGTCCTCTTGCTTCTTTCGCGCTTTGTGTTTATTTGCTGTCAGAGGGACTGTGCGTCCAACCGCTTGGAAATCTGCAAAGGAAGATTTTTGTCCCTGGTTCTCTCCCTGAACTAGACGCCACTTAACTCCCTGCACTCCAGGTGGTGGGAGAGGCAGAGCTCTGGAAGCACCTAATGAGGTGAGTAATGTTACAAAACCCATGGTCGTTTAGTGGGAGAGGGGGCCAGATTCTTACTTGAATATAAGCACGTGTGAGTCCATTTCCGATTAATTCTCACGCTCATTGAGTACAAGGCCGTGACTGACTGAACACATTCAGATTCCTCGAGGCCTGCTGGGGACAATCATTCTCAGGTCTATGATGTGTGCAGGGGAGATGATGTGAATCTACCAGTCTTTACGTGTACCTAGTCAAGACGGCCTCACCTACACACAAGCCTTGCTCATTTTGGACTCTGATATATCTTAGTTTTGCACTTTTTTCTGTAACCAGAGCCCAAAGTTTTTCTCAAGCTTCCTTAATTTATGATGGAAGCACTTTGGCACTCACGATCAGAAATATCAAACGCTGGAGCTTATGTCATTAGGCTTCTTTTAATATTTCAGTGACAACATTCATTAGGAGATTCAGGCCCTGCGGTTATACAGGAACTTTCAAGATTCGTGTCACGCCGTGAACACAATTAAATTCAGAACAATCAATACATGTGTTCTTTCTAGCCTTCCTGTGAAATGATTTTATAAACCTTGTCATAAAATTGTCAAGCGTGATGTAAAGTTGTCCATGGAAGCTTTGGTTGGATAGTCACAGAGAGGAATCTTCCCCCCGAGCTTTTCTAAATTGTCTTCACTTAACAATTGATTAAAGAAATAAAGTCTCACAACAACAGTGTGTAGCAAACTCTTGAGTAACATGTTGAGGTCACAATCTTAGCTGGCAGCTATTTGTTGACGATCAAATAATTCAGAGCTCCAAAGATTGGGGACTTTACACTGATTGCCTTGAACTCACTTTAATGGACGCACACTGGATTAAACATCTCCCTGAACCATTCCAATAAACCATCCACGCACTTAACGCTCTGATCAAACTGAACCACCTTGTTTGTCATTCTATCTTCCTCACCCAGTCAGTTTCTCTTGCCTCGTGATGGCATAAGAACATCAAGATATAAAAGGCAATCAATCCCATTTGGACCCATCGTTCTCTGTGCCCTAACTCTTCTTGTCCATTTTATTTCTACTTTAGGCCTCCCATTACGTTCCATCTCCTGGCTGGGATTTTTAAGACCCCCCCCCCCCCCCCTTCACTCTCCACCCTCTGTGGTGGTGGGTTTAATGGTGGGTAGGCTTGGGGGGGGGGGGGGGGGGGGGGGCGGGAGGGGTCAATGTAGCCGGAGATGAAAAACTGGTTTTCCGCTGGTGTGGAATGATGGGGGGAGATTTGCGCCTGGGAAAGTCATGGTGGATCACTGCCCTGCCTCAGGCCTACATGAAGCTGGGTAGCGGGTGGAGGCCCCTGTTCAATTATCCACACTGTGAGCAGGATATCCCGCTGATCTGGAGCATGTCCAGGTGTCGGTACTCACCTGGGAGACGACCTGGGGCAGCTTGAGGGGGAGAATGAGATGGAGGTCTCCAGGGACTGTGTGCCCTGGATCAGCATATCCAGCAGTGGGTGGGTAACATCTACATCCTGGATCCCCATGTCACAGTAACGTCTTGCTGCAAGAGAATAGCTGCATGAGGTATTGTTGGACAGCGATGGTCTCTATTTGGGCACGGGGAGTAGAAAAATAAAAGGTGGGGTGGGTGTCATGGCCTGGAGGGGGCAGGAGAGGTTGAGAGTGGTAGGGGAAAGAGAAAGGTGCTGGGTGAGGTGATATGGAGCTGGAAGGTGGGAAGTCCTGTGGTGGAGAGCGGGCTGGGTAGGTTGGGTTCATGCAGTGAATGGGCATGGGGAGAGGGGGTAAAGAGGAGAAAGGTGTTCAGGGGGAGGGGGTCTGTGCTGTCAAGGGTTGAATCCTGGGGAGCACACGGAGGGAGGGATGATGGGAGTGCAGCAGGAGGCAGTAGAGTGCGACCCGGGAGCCGCCTGTGAAATAATAAAACTTCTTTCATTCCCTAACACAGCTTCTACCTGTTCCCTCCACATCCACAGCGGGGCGCAGGCAGCTTCTGACCAGTTGGCCCTGTTGTCTTGGGCGACCTCGGTAACCGTCCTCTGGAGAGCCAAGGCCCAGAGGGCTCCAGCTTACTCTTACTGCCCTGCTGCTGGGCAGCTGTTCCCTCTGTGCTCACAGAGGATGAAGCCAAAGGGGTCACAGGCAAGGGGGATTCCAAAGGGTCGGACACCCTCAGAGAGACCCCAGTGGAGGTCCCAGGGGTGTCAAACATCTGTGGCTCCTCCCTTTGGGGGGCAGAGGGCCTTTGCCTGACTCTTGAAGAGAAGCGGTACCTGGAGCGAGATTGAGGTTCTCTGTCCCCCTTTCGAGTAGCCACTGGAAAGAATCACCCATGGCAACAGTGATGGAGTGCATATATGTGCAGATGTCTGGCAAGGCATGGGCTTTCTGCTAAACCAGGTTTCTATGCCAACTGCCACCTTCCCCATGGAGACCACGACACACGCACATTTTAGCATCACTTCAACATCACTTCTCCACCTCGTGTTCCAGCCTGCTGAGGACCTCCCACACCTCTGCCTGAAGTTCCCCTCCTTCTCACAGCAGCCCCAGCAGCCAACAGTCTTCCGAGTGCCAGAGAGCTTGCCTGACCCTGCCTCCACTTGCCATGGACACAAGGTTCCTCTCCTGGCCTCCCCTCTTCCTGCTGGAACCTGGCATTGTGAACAAGGTCATTGATCTGTTTTTGGCACGGCTGAGGACTCCTCTTGTGGCGGCCCTCAGCACTCAACACCCTGGAGACTTCCTCCCATTGGTCAGGTGGCTCCTCCCACCCTCCATTCTCAGGGAACAGGAGGCTCCTCCTGGCCCTCATTGCATTGAGCAGCAAACCAGGGGAAGCATCAATGAACCAGCACCCCCCCCCCCCCCCCCCCCCCCCCCCCCGGATCAGTGACACCATCTTCTCCTCCAACAGTGGGTAGGGAAAGAGGGTGATGTCTGAGCACCTTTTAAATCTGGTGTTCGGGTATGACATTGGGACATACACCATTCAGCCTGCCCCCCGTGTGATACATCTGGGAACTGCTGAATGCACAGCCAGTTTTGCGTGATTCGGTGTGAATTTTCCCGGCATCCACAACGGGAAACATTCCCGGTTCCCACCCCACCACAGGACTTTAAGGCCCGAATTGAAAATCCCGCCTGTGTAATGTTTATAACACCTTAAATCCCTCCGTTAACCATTTCCCTTCTGGATTGCTGAGGTTCTCTCATTTCCATTTATTACTCATCCTCTTTACACAATGGATCATCCTTGTTCCTCGTCTCTGTATCCTCTCCAAAGCAATGACTTTGCACTTGAATTATGGATGCCAGAGCTGTGTGCAATCAGCTTAGCATGGTCTGACAGTTACAGTAAAACCTTAGCACATCTATTGTGCCACAGTCTTAGCTACACACCCTCTTTTACAGGCATTGTGAATAATGAGACCATCGACACTCGAAGATGCCAAACTGCTTTACCAGGTTCCCTCTACCTCACTCTCATGGCCACACATCATTGGGTATATCATCAGAATGGGCCTTCTGCTGGGTATGAAATCCACACCAATCAGATCTGAATGAACTCGGAATAGGAATCCTTTAAACAGCCAGTTGCCGGGGCCAGTTGCCGGGGCCAGTTGCCGGGGCTAGTTGCCGGGGGCAGTTGCCGGGGCCAGTTGCCGGGGCCAGTTGCCGGGGCCAGTTGCCGGGGGCAGTTGCCGGGGCCAGTTGCCGGGGCCAGTTGCCGGGGCCAGTTGCTGGGGGCAGTTGCCGGGGCCAGTTGCCGGGGGCAGTTGCTGGGGCCAGTTGCTGGGGGCAGTTGCCGGGGCCAGTTGCCGGGGGCAGTTGCCAGGGGCAGTTGCTGGGGGCAGTTGCCGGGGCCAGTTGCCGGGGGCAGTTGCCGGGGGCAGTTGCCGGGGCCAGTTGCTGGGGGCAGTTGCCGGGGGCAGTTGCCGGGGGCAGTTGCCGGGGGCAGTTGCCGGGGGCAGTTGCCGGGGCCAGTTGCCGGGGGCAGTTGCCGGGGGCAGTTGGTTTCATGCTGTTTTCTCTCCCCGAACCACCGCACATCATGTCTGATGTGCGTCTAGATGGTGGACCCCCAACCCTAACCCATGACATTCGTGGGCGAGTATCATTAGGATATAAGGACTAGAAAGTCGAGCTGCATTTCACATTTCTCTTCCTATAATCCTGGCATCTTCGGTCAAAATCCCAACCAAGTTGCTCTGGGACCCACTCGGCAGCAGTTCAACAAGATGACTCATCATCGCCTTCGCAAGGGCAACTATGGTCGGAGAATTAATCCCAACCTGGCCAGCAACACGCACATCCCAAGAATGAATTTTTTTTCTAAGTCTTTAATTTAGCAATCAATAGGCCACTGTCCAATTCTTTTCCCAACTTTCCTCTAATGATATACTCTGCTATCACAATGCAAGCTACCACTTTGCTGTCTGCACTAACTTGTACTTAAATGGTTTCTGAAGCTGGGCCAATGTCCTTTTATGTCACATCAATTTTTAAAGCTGATTGTTTATTGACTTTCTGATCAAAGGGTGTTCACACTGTCGTGCAATCTTGAATCTTCTATATAATTTGTGCAGCTATCAGAAGAAAATTGTACAGTTATTACCGGACAAGCAATTTCTTTCTCAGAATCCAAGTCAGCGCAGGTCCTGCAGTCTCCAACCACCTGTCTTGTTGCTCTTCTGTGGATGGGAGCTCAAGAGATAGCAGCCAAGTGGGTGAGAACAACACTCTTTAAAATGTGCGTGTGAATGAACCCCAGGTGTCACTTCTGTTTGGGCTTTCCGCTAGAGGGCATTATCTCATAAAATTGGAAATGTACATTTATTTGTGTCTTTAACATATTAAAGCACTCCACAGGAGGATTATTGAAGAAAGCTGAGGGGTCACCTAATCAAGTTTTTTAAACTTCTGAAAGACTTTGATCAAGAGGATACTGGGAGAATGTTTCTGGAGGAGCTTTCAGTGTAAGATAGTCAGCAAGAAATCGAACAGGGAATTCAGAAGAAACTTCTTTTTCCAAAGAGAAATGAGAATGTGGAGTGGTTGGAGTGGAGAGTTTTATATACCCATTGAAGGGGAATCTGGAGAAAACACGGGGCTATGAAGGTAGATTTAGATGAACTAAAGACTCAAGTGGAACATAAACACTGGACTGGTCAGGTTAAATGGCATCTTCTTGTGTTATATGTCATATGTCTGTATCAATGTTTTTACAATCCCAGCTTCTGTTAATACTGAACCATACAGGCTAGTTACTGAACAAATTCACAGGAGTCCCTGGATGAGCGTTTAATATAAAAAATAAAATGTTTATTAAACAGGAAAATGTAACTATATTACACCAGAGAAAACGTTTGTGAAGATCACAATACAAACATAAGAAGACAGTTCAAATGCCCACTATTGTTTAATCCCAGCAATATCTTTACAGACACACAAACCAGTGAAGAGTTACCAGTAGTTTGATACAAAGGTTTGGGATTGGCACAGTTGCTAATAGTTTTCTTCTGGGGGATTCCTGAGCAATCACTGGATGCTTCTCACTCAATTCATACCTCTCTCCAAGAGAAAAACTTAATACAGGGAGGTCTACAGCACAAAAAAGGCCCTTCGGCCCATCACGTCTGTACCAGTCAAACATAACCACCTAATTATTCTAATCCCTTTTTCCAGTACCTGGCCCATAGCCGTGTCTGCCCTGGGATCGCAAGTGCATATCTAAATACTTCTTCAATGTTCTGAGGGTCTCTGCCTCCACCACCCTTTCAGGCAGTGCGTTCCAGACTCCCACCACCCTCACTCTGACCTCACTCTAACCTCACTCTAACCTCACCATTTTTTCAACTGCAGAGAAAACAAATGAGTTTCTAAAAGTACAATCTCTGCTAAATCCCATAATGGATTAATTCAGTTAACTACTGTCCCAATAGCCTCGCAGTCAGTCTTCACAGGCAGCTTCAAATTGCTGCCACCTCTCTTTGGCACACACTGAATACTCCACCTCTCAACTCCTGACTTTCCCGTGTCCATATCCCTGGATCACTATGGCGAGACAAAGCAAAGCTTTTCCACTGTGGTTTTTTTCCCCAGAAGCCATTCAACCCCTTTCAGTGCCTTAACTTTAAGGACTCATTTAAAAAGTTTCTATACAAAAAACCCAAAAGACGTGAACTTTTAGTTAGCAGTCTATCCAGGCCCCAAGGTTCATAAACAAAACCTACATGAAACTCAAATTATTTTTAACCTTCTTGACACACAAATATATAAATTTATATAAATTCAACTGAACATCATACATTGTTCATAACATTGTTAGGAACAATGTCTATGTGTAAAATTTGACACCAAGCCACATATGATAAGGGGTGTCAAAGGAGGAGGCAGCAATAGAGAGGTTCACTCAGATAATTCCAGAGATATGGTCCATTCTGGGAAAGTGTTCGATATATTCCGGGAAAAAAAATGATCAGCGGGCTTGGGTTGGCAGTAAGGGTTGGTGTAAGCTGAACCCTCCCAGTTTGGGAAAAGATGCCCAAGGGGAAGGCAGGAATGAAAAGGAGAAACAAAGAAGTGTGAAAGGGACAGTGGGAGAGAATAAAGAGCTTCCGCAATCTGCTGTTTAGCTGCGGAACTCCAAGTGAAGCATTATAAAGAGGGAATGATTCCCTCCACCACCTGGAAATTTCAGGAAAAGATTTTCCGCACATTCCTTTCCAATAACAAACGTTTGCCTCGATTTTCCGCCGACTCTGTCTCCTCAGTGTGAGATATTCTGGATGAAAATGGAACAAGCTGGTACCTCAGGCTATCTGGCTATGAATTGTGTCCAAAGATAAATATTATTTTGTGTCTGGAGGGCTGTCGTATAAAGCTTTAATGCTTTGCAGTTGTCAAAATAAAGGTTTCTATCACATCAGTGACATCTCGATTTCTCATTCCAGGCTTGTTGGAGGCCCCGTTGTGTGAAATTGTCAGAATAGTGCCAATTAATGCTAAATTATGGGCTGCTTCCTTCTCCAAGGGTCATAAGACAACAGAAAGGACAACATGAATAAGGGTCAACTACCTCCCAGTGAAGCGTGTCTGCCCACAGACCAGGTGTACTTTAAACAGCCGTGTGCAAATATCCATCGTCTTAATGATGAAGACAATACTACAGTCTTTCCGCACCCACATTTAGTTCCGTTCTATTTGAGGTTTTTGAAAAGCTCGCTGATTTCAAATATTATCAGTGCAGAGCTGTGGGTGTTCCTGATTCAATGAACAACATTATCATGGTCAAGCCACCAAATTGAAAGGTATCTAGACAAAGAACAAAGAACAATACAGCACAGGAACAGGCCCCTCAGCCCTCCAAGCCTGTACTGATCACGTGTCCTATCTAGACCAACCGTCAGTATCCTTCGATACCCCGTCTGTTCATGTGCCTATCCAGATAGGTCTTAAAGGTCGCTAACATATTACACTTGGCAGCGCATTCCAGGCCACCACCACCTCTGTGCCCCCCGCACATCTCCACTGAACCTTTCCCCCCTCACCTTGAACCTGTGCCCCCTTGTAATTGTCATTCCCGCCCTGGGAAAAATCCTCCAACTGTTCACCTTATCTATACCCCTCGTAATTTTATAAACTTCCATCAGGTCACCCCTCAGCCTCTGTCTCTCCAGGGAGACCAATCCCAGTTCCGTGTGTAATGTCCAACCCTGTCTAACAATCTCCAAATTCCTTTCGCAAATCCTTTCTTGTATACGCTGCAGGGGCTAATTATGGGGTGAATGGAGGTGGGGGGAGGGGGGTTGTCGGCACGAGGCCAATAGAACACAGTCTGGGATGTCCTGACATTGTGAATTCTTTCTTTTGTGACACATTGCTTAGTTTGGAGATGGCCCGCATAATCATAGAATCCCTGCAGTACAGAAGGAGGCCATTTGGCCCATCGAGTTTGCACCGACCCTTGGAAAGAGCACCCTGCCTCGGTCCAAGCCCTGACCCCATTAATCAGTGACCCCCATCTCGCCTTTCTGGATACGAAGGGACAATTTTAGATTGGCCAATCCATCTAACCTGCACATCTTTGGGCTGTGAGAGGAAACCGGAGCACCCGGAGGAAACCCACGCAGACACGGGGAGAAAGTACAAACTCCACACAGACAGTGACCCAAGCCGGGAATCAAACCAAAGACACTGGCGCTGTGAGGCAGCAGTGCTAACCACTATGCCACCGTGCCGCCCCTAATGTTTCTTAATTGATCTCCTATGTATTGATTGGACCTGCCTGTGGCGCATTCCTCATGTCTCACACCTGCTAGATTTTCGAATCATTCCCCTGTGGGTGATAGTCTCCCTCTGCAGCCATGAAGACAATTCAAACACATGGTCCAGAAAGAAAAAGGGAAATGATAATCTTTGTCAAAAGAAGGGGAAAATGGTGCAATGTTTGCAACAAAATTTAAAATTGACAAAACTATTTATTTTTCAGCTATAGAAAGCAATGCTTCAATGAAGAAGAATGGTGTCATTCAGTTTGTACACAATGTGGTGATTATTGCTTGGCGTTGTAAAGAAAATCTGGCTGATGGCGTCTCACAGTGTCTGTAACACAGATCAGTACATTCCTCTGCTCCCTCCTTCCCATTCAGTCAATTCACCTAATTACTGTTGCCCTGTTTTAACGCCTTTCCCCCCAACTGGTCAAGATGCACTGTATTTGTCCACAAGCCTGTCTGGTAATAGTTCTCAGTCTTGACCCAGTCCCCTGGAATAAGACGATCATCTCACAGCTGGCAGTCTGGTTTAGCAAATGCGTCGTTCCCGTTTCTCTCTCGTGTGCGTGTTTTTTTTTGACATAGTTGTTTAAACACCCTTGCTAATCAGAGCGTGGGCAGATGTTACTGAGTGATCAGTTCAAAGCAGAATCTGTGCGTGTGAGCCAGCGAGGTCTCAGCGTTTCTATTCATTACACGGGGAGATGTGTCAAATAAAGAACAGAATCCTTTTGAATACCAGGCTCTCAGACTCAGCATTAGATCTTTCTGAGGTCAGGTTTGGCACATCTGCAGAATAGAACCCCCCCCCCCCCCCCCCCCCCAAATTGACCTGCTCAATGACAGGGAGAGTGAATGAAAGTGATCTATTTTAACCTTACTCTGCAGACCCGTATCTTATTAACGCAGAGAAAAGCAGAGACAGAAAAGCCAATACATATCGGAAGGTGATGAGAAGTATTGATTGGATCTGGTCAGGTCTGTAGTCAAGATTCAGTACCTAATTTCAACACCTGCACCCCCCCTCCAGCCCCCCTCCAAGCCTTCTCCATAGCACTAACTCAGGCACCATTGTCACTCCGTTTTAAAGGGTCCTGCGAATATGGTGGTCTTTCCTGAATGTAACAATATGTATATTGTGAGGAGTGCATTACAATTTGATAATTCTCACCAGCAGATGGAGATAAGGGGCAGTCACACAAATATCATGTCCCGGATTCTCTGATCCCCACGGGGCCAGAGAATCCCAGGGGGGATGACGCGGGAATCGTGCCACGCTGCCCCAACGCCGGCGCAGCGATTCTCTGGCACCGATTCACGGGTGCCCGCGTGATCGCTGCCGCGCCAGCCGGGGGCCATTGAAAGCAGCCCCCCCTCCCCGGCGATTCTCCGGGTCTCCACGGGCTGAGTGCCCGCTGAGTTCGGCTAAGTCCCGCCAGTGTGGGTCACATTTTGCCCCACACGGCGGGACCTGGAAGTTCTGTGTGCGGGGGCCATCCTGGAGGGAGGGCGGGGGGGGGGGATCCGTCCCCGGGAGGGCTCCATGGTGGCCTGGCCCGCGATCAGGCATGCTGGTTCTGTGGGGGCCTATGTTCCTCCGCGCAGGGCCCCTGTAGGGCTCCGCCATATTGCCCGGGGGCCGGCGTGCAGGCGGGAACGCACACACGTGTGTGAACTCACACCGGCTCTGCCACACCGGCTGGAGCAGTGGAGACCACTCCGGCGCCCCTCCCTAGCCTCTGAGGAATGGGTGAATACCTGATAATCGAGGACCGTTGGCGCCGGAGTGGTTGGCGCCACTTTTCACGCCGGCGTCAGAACTTAACCACGGGATTGGAGAATCCCGGCCTATGTGACTCCTGGGATTCTGGGAGAAGGAGTTTTGGCTTGAGGGAGATTAGTTGCATAGTTGAGTAATCTGCAGTTAGAGATATCGTAGTTTAATTTAATAACTTATACCTTCTGACTTGTTTGAATCTTATTTTAGTGTCAATGAATCAGCTTTGTTCATTTACTTATCTTGATGTTCTTTGTTCAACACCAGGTACTGAAGACATCCTGATTTACACAACAGAGAACATCACAGTGAAGACTAATGAAAGGAGGTACCAGAGCAGCTTGGATGGATGTACCCGAGAGCCTGAATTTAGGTGCACTTGAGGTTGGAAGTTGATGGCCCAGGAAGGTTGCTGTGGTGAGTGGGGTTGTTTCAGCTGTTAGATTGCTTTACTGTGTCTCTCGAAAGAACGCTGGAGTTGAGGGCAGCATCGCAGCGAGACAGCGATGATCCTCTTCCCAAATGTACCAGCGCACAGGTGTTTTTAGTGCACCACCAGCTATTGTTGCTATGGCAAAGCGTCGACTCCGCTGTCCATTTTGTGTCCCGAGGTACAGATGGCATGAACTCTGCCGAAATGGAGTGTGTCATTCGCTCGACACTACCATGTTACCCTGGGCGCTGAGAAAACGCCTGCTCCACTTCCAGTCTCCCTGCCCAACAGGCGTAGCCTTTCCGCCCACTTGCAGGAAATTACTGCACAAAAAAACCGATGGTAGCCAGGATGTGGAGATGCCGGCGTTGGACTGGGGTGAGCACAGTAAGACGTCTTACAACACCAGGTTAAAGTCCAACAGGTTTATTTCAAACACTAGCTTTCGGAGCACTGCTCCTTCCTCATTCACCATTCGCCAAAAGCTAGTGTTTGAAACAAACCTGTTGGACTTTAACCTGGTGTTGTAAGACGTCTTACTGTGGGAAAAAAAACCGAGTCAGCGCATTCAGAGCAAAGAGAGCCCCCTCTGCTCTCTGACTCTTAACCTGTCAGGAGAAGAGGACTCTGGATATTTTGGGACTACTGGGATGATTTTGCACCTACGCCCGCTGTCAGCGAGAACGTCGACCCAGGCGCAAAATCTCACGGAAAGCAGGATTCTCGCCGGCGAGATCGCGGCCCCCGATTTTCCTCAACTCTCGTTGGGGACATAATTGTTCAGTGGAAATAAATAGTAAAGGTTAATGTTTTAGTGTGATTTGAGATTTGGTAGTAAGATTAAAGATTTAGGTTTGAGTATTATGAAACTAACAGGGAAAGGGTGACAGATTGTTACAACAATTCTAATTGATCTTTGTGGAGAGCACAGCTGCAGATTCTGTTGATTTGTTATTTCATAGAATCATAGAATCCCAACAGTGCAGAAAGCAGCCATTCGGCCCATCGAGTCTCACTGACCCTTTTGAAGGACTATACTATCTAGGCCCAATCCCCTGCCCTATTTCAGCAACCCCAGCATAACAGACCATTTAGCGTGACTAATCCACCTAACCTGCACGTCTTGAAATGAAATGAAATGAAAATCGCTTATTGTCACGAGTAGGCTTCAATGAAGTTACTGTGAAAAGCCCCTAGTCGCCACATTCCGGCGCCTGTCCGGGCAGGCTGGTACGGGAATCGAACCGTGCTGCTGGCCTGCTTGGTCTGCTTTAAAAGCCAGCGATTTAGCTGAGTGAGCTAAACCAGTCTTTGGACTGTGGGAGGAAACCGGAGCACCCGGAGGAAACCCACGCAGACACGGGGAGAACGTGCAGACTCCACACCGACAGTGACCCAGCGGGGAATCGAACCCGGGTCCCTGGCGCTGTGAGGCAGCAGTGCTAACCGCTGCAACCTGTGCCAGGAGGCAGTGTCAGGAATGGACTATCTGGAGGGCGCTATAGTGGGTGGGGTTCATGTTATTTTTAATGGGGGGGGGTGGGGAAGAGTTCCGATGCTTGTGGAGGGTCTGGCGGGAGGTGGGGGGGGGGGGGGGGGGGGGGTTGTGTGGAGTGTGCGGGGTTCTTCCTTTGCTGATCTGTGCGACCTTTTAAAAAGTTTTGAAGTGCGCCCCGATCTGTGTATTAGGCCTGGCCCCACCACAGTGACAGCGAGGCACAAACCCCCCACGCAGGCTGGGGCTCAGTACCTGGTGGTGTGGTCACGTGTCCCATTCATTTTCCTCTTTGTCCCCTCTTGTGGGTGGGTCCAGGACTGGGGAGTGTCACTGTTTGTAAATTAGGGGGTTGCCGTTATAGGACAGACATGAGGAGGAATGTTTTCTGTCAGAGCTCAGTGCGACTTTGGAACTCTGTGCTTTGGAAGATGATGGAAGGCGGCTGGATAAAATCCTGAGGGATAGGGTGGTTAGGGAGGTACTTTTCCCCTTAGTGGAGGGGTCAATAACCAGGGGACATAGATTTAAGGTAAGGGGCAGGAAGCTTAGAGGGGATGTGATGAAAAAGCTTTTTACCCAGAGGGTGGTAGGACTCTGGAACTTGCTGCCTGAAAGGATTTGGATGAGTAGCTGAAATGTCACAGTTTACAGGTTTCCAGACCAAGTGCTGGAAAATGGGATTAGAATAGAGAGGTGCTTGATGGCCAGCACTGGCACGATGGGCCAAAGGGCCTCTTTCCATATTGTAAAACTTTCTATGACTATCCAGAATTTCCTGTCCCTGCTTTGAGACATCATAGCACCAGGGAGGCAACATACCATCCAGGAGTCTATTTTGCATCAGAAACATCTATTTGTTCCCTTTACAGTTGAATCCCCTATAATTATTGCAATCCCACACTTTTTACACCTCCCCTGCAGAGCCAACTATGGTGCAATGAATTTGGCTGTAGCTGCATTTCCCTGAGAGGCCATTCCCCCAACAGGAATTCAAAGCTGCATAACTGTTTTGCAGGGAATGGTCACAGGAGATTCCTGCACTGCCTGCCTAGTCCTCTTGCTCTGCCTGGTGGTCACCCATTCCTGGCCTACTTGTGGAGCCGTAGTCTGCGGTGTGACCACCTTTCTATATGTGCTACCCATGATACTCTCCGCCTTGTGGATGCTTCACGGTGTCCCCAGTTGCTGCTCCAGTTCCGAAATCTATGCTTCGAGCAGCTGGAAACACGGCCTACACACATGCTGACCCAAGGCACTGGAAATGTTCCCAGCCTCCCACACTGTGCAGGAGGAGCATGCCACGGTTTGGAGCTCTCCTGCCATGACTTACCCCTTCAAGTTAAACTTTTGGGAAGATACTTAAAATCAAATGATATCAATTACTCTAAGGCCCTTACAAACTATAGTGGTAAAATATTTCTCTGACCGTACTTACCCAATCAGCTGCTTCTACTTGTTCTACATCAGCCCTGAATCCTGATGTCACCTCAGGAGCTCCAAATTCCAAGCTAGCACTCCGCTGTGCCTCGCTCTTTGATTCCTCTGGCTCCACGCTTTAACCTTATCTGAGAATAGAACCATGGAATCCCTACATTGCAGCAGAAGGCTGCCCTAGGCAGCAGGGTAGCATAGTGGTTAGCATAAATGCTTCACAGCTCCAGGGTCCCAGGTTCGATTCCCGGCTGGGTCACTGTCTGTGTGGAGTCTGCACGTCCTCCCCGTGTGTGCGTGGGTTTCCTCCGGGTTCTCCGGTTTCCTCCCACAGTCCAAAGATGTGCGGGTTAGGTGGATTGGCCATGCTAAATTGCCTGTAGTGTCCTAATAAAAGTAAGGTTAGCGGGGGGGGGGGGGGGGTTGTTGGGTTACAGGTATAGGGTGGATACGTGGGTTTGAGTAGGGTGATCATGGCTCGGCACAACATTGAGGGCCGAAGGGCCTGTTCTGTGTTGTACTGTTCTATGTTCTATAAGGCCATTTGGCCCATCGAGTCTGCACCAACCCTCTGAAAGATCGCTCCACCTAGACCCACTCCCCACCCTATCCCCGTAACTCCACCTAACCTGCACATCTTTAGACACTAAGGGGCAATTTATCGTGGCCAATCCACCTAACCCACACAGCTTTGGACTGTGGGAGGAAACCGAGCACCTGGAGGAAACCCACGCATGTCATAATATCCACTCATGTATATCATGAGATGCAGACAGGCAGTGATTGACACACAGGATAACCAATGAACACACACGACACAGAACAACCAATCACCAGACAGGACACCACCACTATAAAGCCTACAGGGCATTAAGGCTCTCCCTCTCTCACAGGACACGGCTAGGGAGATAGTCGCAGTGCACAGGCCAATGAACATTATCCCCATGTGATAGAGAGCTAGTCTGGTCAAGCCAGTAGGAGGTTATCAGTTAGGTTAATGGAGTGTCACCCCACAGCAGATTATGTACAGCAATCAACAGGTTCAGTAAAACAGTGTTGGACCATCTCCTGTGTCGGAAGCCTGTTTCTCGATTTACTGCTTCCAGTTGCAGCTGATGTTAGAACAACATAGATAACACATCGACGCAGACATGGCGAGAACGTGCAGACTCTGCACAGTCACCCAAGGTCAGAATTGAACACGGGTCCTTGGCATTGTGAGGCCGTGGTGCTACCACTCTGCCATCGCGCCACCCGCGTTGGCTACATTACCTTATTTCACTTTGACTTGATCAAACTTTACTTCCCTATTGCTAACGTTCCTTATTGAAATTCAAGGAGCAACTTCTTTATAAATGATCTGTTTTTCCAGTTAAAGCTATTCAAACACAATCGCAGCATCTCACCAACCAATGAATTTATCATTTTCCTGTGTTGTGACTCCTGGATTGTTTCTCAAACTCAGCCCGCTGCCCCAGTAGACGTGTCCCTCGTGGGTACAGTTCTCTCTCTCTGTATTAAACAGCTTCACCAATAGAGGTGTCCATCACAGGTTCGGCTGTCTCCATTCCCGGACGACTCCCACTGAATTACAATCTGGTGTCAAAAGAATTTCATCAGGAGGATACTGACTTGGGAAAGTGAGCATCGCGCGAGGTCATCCAGCATTCACTGGGTGCTCACTTCCTTGGCAGTTTTAAGGACATGTTGTTCATGTGACCATTCCTCAGGATGGGCGGAATTCTCCCCCGCTCCACGCCAGGTGGGAGAATCGCTGGGGTGCCGAGCGAGTCTCGCCACGCCGCCCCGGCACCCACACGCGATTCTCCCACCCACACCAAACCGGCGCCTTGAGATTCACGGCTGGCCGCTCGGAGAATCGCCACTCGCCATTTGTAATGGGCGAGCGGCGATTCTCCGGCCCAGATGGGCCGAGCGGCCTGCTCAACACGATAGGTTCCCGCCGGCGCCGTCCACACCTGATCGCTGCCGGCAGGAACAGCGCGGGCGGGAAAGTTGGGGGGGTGGGGGCGGCCTGTGGTGGGGGGGGGAAGGAGGGTTCTTGCACCGGGGGGGGGGCCTCAAAAGGGGTCTGGCCCACGATCGGTGCCCACCGATCAGCGGGCCGGCCTCTCTGAAGGAGGACCTCCTTTCCTCCGCAGTCCCGCAAGATCCATCCGACATCTTCTTGCGGGGCGGCCGCGGTGAGGACGGCAATCGCGCATGTGCGGGTTGGCGCCGCCCAACCTGCGCATGTGTGGGTGTCGTCATTTACGCGGTGCCGGCCGCGTAATTTACACGGCGCTGCTTTTATGTGGCGCCAAGACCCGGCGCGCGTAAATGACTTGGCGCCGCTCATAGCCCCCCCCCCGGGGGAGGGAGAATAGGGGGCTGGGAGCGGCCTCCGACGCCGGAGTGAAACACTCCGGTTTTCACTCCGCCGTCAGGACTTAGTCTCCCGATGGGAGAATTGTGCCTGATATCTTCCGGCAAGGAGCTGAAAGAAGGAATCAGTGTTGCCCAGATCCACCCCCGTGATTTAGTCTTGCTGAATTCTATTCCTTTTTCCTCTCTGCTTATCAAGGTGAGATACAACACATCCGAGGAATGGAACATTTTCCATCTCTAATACCCAGTATAATGATCCAACACCGCCGCATCACGTCAACGGTGAGCTAACAGCAAAAATGTCCTGTATCAGCAAATTCAGGGCATTGTTGACCCAGATCCTGTTAGAGGGATGTGAGAGGTATTATCAGACTTTCCAGATATTTAGCGATGAATATTCCAGTTGTGCAGTTTTCTGTGTGCCTGCTGAGATTGTGCTGACTTATCCACAATTGTGGGTCAGTTCTTTATAGTCACCATTCTCTGAAGTTAATAAAATGCAAACGTCTTGAACATTATAATTTATTTTCACATCTAAAGCAGAGGCATTAAGAAAGTATTATCTGAAATTACTTGGTTCAACATTGTGATTAGATACACAGTAAAACTTCTCAAACATTGGACTGGATTTTCATGGAGTTTGGTGGTCACTCTGTGGTGATGAAGACATAGCAAGGGCCTGATACCTGGATTCCTGAGCCCGTTCCCAGATTCCCAATTTGTTCCAGTGCAGATTAAGAGTGCGGGCTGGTGTGGGTTCACCGCCTTCATAGCGGGGACAGCTATGTCAGATCCTCCCCCCCCACCATGTTTATGGAGTTTGGCCGATGTTTATGGTGTCACGAACCATAGAACTGGATGTTCACCTTTGAGGTGGGTGATGGAATTGAGGAAATCTCCTGACATTGTGTGGCATCTCGAAAGACAATACCTGCAAACACAGAGTCTTCATCCCTGGATGTGGGCACAACATCAGGAGTTCAGCTTGTTGCTTCCAGAAAAGATCATTGCTCTGTGATCTATTCTGTCAATTGCACAACGCTTACACAAGGTAGAGATTTCAAGTGTTTGTCATTTCAGCTATTGCTACTTTGAACGGTCTGGCGATTGACATTTTTATAGGGCTGCATTGAAAGGAGTATTTTTAAAGAAAGTAAAAAGTTATGAATGAATGACTTTTTAAAGCTTACCACACATTTTATTATTAAATATTTTACAATTTTTTATTTTGTTGCAGGGGCCAGTTTAGCTCAGTCGGCTGGACGGCCAGTTCGTGATGCAGAACGAAGCCAACAGCGAGGGTTCAATTCCCTTACCGGCTGAGGTTATTCATGACGGCCCGGCCTTCTCAACCTCGCCCCTTGCCTGAGTTGTGGCGACCCTCAGGTTAAATCACCTGCAGTCAGCTCTCCCCCTCAAAGGGGAAAGCATCCTGTGGTCATCTGGGACCATGCCGACTTTACCTGTTATTACAGTGAGGTTCATTGGTGCTGTAATGAACGCTGTAAAGTGCTATCACTTAACATGGAGGTAAGAGGGGCCATGAAGAATAGATAGGAGCATGAGGTGGCATGGATGGAGCATGGGGAGTGTTTGAAGGCAGGGGGCTGGGGGGGGGGGGGAGGAGTGTTTGAAGGCGGGGGGGAGTGTTTGAAGGTCGGGGGGGGGGAGGTGAGGGATGAGGGCTCTAAAGCCTTCCTGTTGTTGTAATTAGAATGAGGCCCTAGTGCACCGAGGTGGCCCCTTTCATTCAGATTTCCTTGGCACCCAGCAGCCTCTGTCTCCAAACCCTTTTCAAGAGAGCTGATTGTAGTTAGTGCCCATCTACCGGAACAAAACTCTTTGCTGGCACTTCCTCCGGAGGTGAGTGAGCCAAGCCGGGAAATTTTCCAACTCCTGCCACCCATCTTTAGGATAAATATTCAACATAACACAGTCACAGATCAGAAGAGAAACCTGTCCAACAAACCTCCTAACCCCAAACCCCCTAACCCCCAAACCTCCTAACCCCCAAATCCCCTAACCCCCAAACCTCCTAACCCCCAAACCTCCTAACCCCCAAATCCCCTAACCCCCAAACCTCCTAACCCCCAAATCCCCTAACCCCCAAACCTCCTAACCCCCAAATCCCCTAACCCCCAAACCTCCTAACCCCCAAATCCCCTAACCCCCCAAACCCCCTAACCCACAAACCTCCTAACCCCCAAATCCCCCAAACCCCCTAACCCCAAACCTCCTAACCCCCAATCCCCTAACCCCCAAACCTCCTAACCCCCAAATCCCCTAACCCCCAAACCTCCTAACCCCTAAACCCCCTGAACACAACACCCTGAAACACCAAGCACCCCATGAACCCCATCACCCTGCAACCCCGTAAACCCAAAAGCTCCGTGGACCCAAACCCCCTGAAGCTCCAAACCCTGAGAATACAACACCCTGTGAACTCCCAAATCCTGTGAACCCCATCAACCCAGCACCACGTAAACCCTAAAACCCTCTGAATCCAACATCCTGAAACACCAAACACCCTGTGAACCGCATCACCCTGGGAACCCTCAGATTGATGTGACCTCCATCACCCTGGGAACAACATCTCCCTGTGAACCCCAACATCTGGAAAGCCTCAACACCCCATGAACCCCACAGCCCCTGAATCCCATCAGCCTGTAAACCCCATTGCCCTGTGAACCCCATTACCCTGTGAACCCCATTGCCCTGTGAACTCCATTGCCCTGTGAACCCCATTGCTCTGTGAACTCCATTGCCCTGTGAACCCCATTGCCCTGTGAACTCCATTGCCCTGTGAACTCCATTGCCCTGTGAACTCCATTGCCCTGTGAACCCCATTACCCTGTGAACTCCATTGCCCTGTGAACCCCATTGCCCTGTGAACTCCATTGCCCTGTGAACCCCATTGCTCTGTGAACTCCATTGCCCTGTGAACCCCATTGCTCTGTGAACTCCATTGCCCTGTGAACTCCATTGCCCTGTGAACCCCATTGCCTTATGAACCCCATCACCCTGTGACCCCCATCACCCAGTGAACCCCATCGCCCCATGACCCCATCACCCTGTGAACCCCATCGCCCTGTGAACCCTATTGCCCTGTGAACTCCATTGCCCAGTGAACTCCATTGCCCTGTGAACCCCATTGTCCTGTGAACCCCATTGCCCTGTGAACCCCATTGCCCCATGACCCCGTCACCCTGTGAACCCCGTCACCCTGTGAACTCCAACACCTCCACAGTTCAAAACCCTTGAATCCAATCTTCCTGAACCCCCAACATCGGCAAACCCCTCAGATTCCTGAACGTAATTCCGCCCACATCCCAACACTTTTCACTTGCCACATCTGGAGCGGAATGTCTGACAGATGTGTGAAGAACATTTCTATAAATAACAATACGTTTGAATCATTTGAAAAAAATAAAACTCCAGAAAATTGTGCATCAAGTGTCTTTACTAAAATTACACACTTTAAAAAATTACATTGTACAAAACTATAAGATTTAAAACACCCTTGTTTTGAATACAAAAAAATCTTCTGTTCTTTAAAAAAAAAGAGGAAAAAGAAAATAAGGAAACAAGGAATCTGGAGGGTGGCATGTTGCTTGTTCCATCAACACCGTTTCACTAATATTGCATCAACGTCCCAAACAGAGGCAGTGGGCTGAGAACAAGGCAGAAGCAGAACAGACCAGAGGGTTGACAAAGAAGTCTTTTAGGAGAAAAAATATTGTCCGCTGTGAAATGGCAACTGACTGATTTGTGTCCTCAAACACCTATAGAACGAGAAGACAGGCTCAGTATTAAGGTTCAGGATTAAAACGCCTGCAAACATTCAAACTGTTCTACACAGCATAAGTGATAAATTAATCTAATATCTCGCCCTGGTTCAGGCTGTAGGATCTCATTAACCCACACGTATTAGAACCAGTGGGCTCACTTGTCAAAGGTTTGCTAGTTCGCTAAGGTTTGATCGTGAGAAAAACGCACAGAAATGATTGGTGCGTGTTCACGTTGGACTGATCCAGTTTAGGACATGAAGCTTTCCGTCATCTTTACTTCCTGGTGGAAGTGATCGCGCTCTCCTATAATGAGGCACAGATACAGCTGGAGGTGAGTCTTGTGTCGTTGGGGACGTTACCTTTCAGCGGAGGTGACTGAACTGTTCTCCTGTGTCCCAGGTGAAAGGTTTGCCCCATGACCACCCACCTTGTTGCTTGTAGATTTGAGTGCGTGCAAAGTGGCAGTCTTCTTTGCATAGGACAGCCCTTCAAAAATCATTAAACTGCAGCGTGAAACACTTCAAACCGACTCTGAGATTCATGATAGGTGCTGCTAAACCTAATCCCACTTTACTGAGAAGATTACCAGCTTTACCTCTCGCCCTGTTGCTGCTTTGTAAATACTGTAGCACATTTCCTTCCCCCACTGCAACAGAAGATATGGGAAATCAAATAAAAATGTACGGTTCTGGCAAAGAAGCAGAAGATAGTCCTTGGCAGAGAATGAAAAAGGCCTGTAATACCAGCCAACTACTTTACATCTCATCACAGGTAAGATCAACTGAAGGATAAGCAATCTCAATCCTGCACATTTGGCACATCAGCAGTTACAGCTTCATTGCAGATTTCAATGTCTCGCTGCTTTGCTGCTTTTTAATGTACTCCACACTTTCTTATTCAAGTATTCGGTAGCATAGTTAAAATATCACTGAACAGGACTTCCAGAAGCCCAGGCTAATCCTCTGGGGTCATGGAAGTTGGTGGGATTTAAATTCAATTAATAAAACCTGGAATTGAAAGCTAGTCTCAGTAACGGTGTATGTAAAACCATCATTGATTGTTGCAAAATCCATCATGTTTATCATCCTTGTATTCAAATCCCTCCCCAGCCTCGCCCCCTCTCAATCTCTGTAACCTCCTCCAGTCCCAACAACCCTTCCTATCTGTAACCTCCTCCAGTCCCAACAACCCTCCCTATCTCTGTAACCTCCTCCAGCCCTACAACCCTCGTTATCTCTGTAACCTCCTCCAGTCCCAACAACCCTCCCTATCTCTGTAACCTCCTCCAGCCCCAACAACCCTCCAACCCTCCCTATCTCTGTAACCTCCTCCAGTCCCAACAACCCTCCCTATCTGTAACCTCCTCCAGTCCCAACAACCCTCCCTATCTCTGTAACCTCCTCCAGCCCTACAACCCTCCCTATCTCTGTAACCTCCTCCAGACCCACAACCCTCCCTATCTCTGTAACCTCCTCCAGTCCCAACAACCCCCCCATCTCTGTAACCTCCTCCAGACCCACAACCCCCTTATCTCTGTAACCTCCTCCAGACCCACAACCCTCCCTATCTCTGTAACCTCCTCCAGTCCCAACAACCCTCCCTATCTCTGTAACCTGCTCCAGCCCCAACAACCCTCCCTATCTCTGTAACCTCCTCCAGTCCCAACAACCCTCCCTATCTCTGTAACCTCCTCCAGCCCTATAATCCTCCCTATCTGTAACCTCCTCCAGTCCCAACAACCCTCCCTATCTCTGTAACCTCCTCTAGTCCCAACAACCCTCCCTATCTGTAACCTCCTCCAGTCCCAACAACGCTCCCTATTTCTGTAACCTCCTCCAGCCCTACAATCCTCCCTATCTGTAACCTCCTCCAGTCCCAACAACCCTCCCTATCTCTGTAACCTCCTCCAGTCCCAACAACCCTCCCTAGCTCTGTAACCTCCTCCAGCCCTACAATCCTCCCTCTCTGTAACCTCCTCCACCCTACAATCCTCCCTATCTGTAACCTCCTCCAGTCCCAACAACCCTCCCTATCTCTGTAACCTCCTCCAGCCCTACAATCCTCCCTATCTGTAACCTCCTCCACCCTACAATCCTCCCTATCTGTAACCTCCTCCAGTCCCAACAACCCTCCCTATCTCTGTAACCTCCTCCAGTCCCAACAACCCTCCCGGTAGCATTTTGGATAGCACAATCGCTTCACAGCTCCAGGGTCCCAGGTTCGATTCCGGCTTGGGTCACTGTCTGTGCGGAGTCTGCACATCCTCCCCGTGTGTGCGTGGGTTTCCTCCGGGTGCTCCAGTTTCCTCCCACAGTCCAAAGATGTGCAAGTTAGGTAGATTGGACATGATAAATTGCCCTTAGTGTCCAAAATTGCCCTTAGTGTTGGGTGGGGTTACTGGGTTATGGGGATAGGGTGGAGATGTTAACCTTGGGTAGGGTGCTCTTTCCAGCAGCCAGTGCTGACTCGATGGGCCGAATGGCCTCCTTCTGCACTGTAAATTCTATGATCTATCTGTGTAAGCTCCTCCAGACCCACAACCCTCCCTATCTCTGTAACCTCCTCCAGATCCACAACCCTCCCTATCTCTGTAACCTCCTCCAGCCCCACAACCCTCCCTATCTCTGTAACCTCCTCCAGCCTCACAACCCTCCCTATCTCTGTAACCTCCTCCAGTCCCACAACCCTCTCTATCTCTGTAACCTCCTCCAACCCCACAACCCTTCGGGATCTCTGCAGTCCTCCAATTCTGCCCCCCCTTCCACCACTGGCGTCCGTACCTGCAGCTGTCTGGGCTCTGGAATTCCCTCGCTAAAGAATACAGATAAACTCTGACATCAAGGTTGCCTCCAGATGAGTGTTTCCATTCCAGCCAAGATGATTAATCACTTTATTTTCTCCCATCACTGCTAAACACAGAATCACAATCTCAGGATAAGTAGGTTAATCATTTAGGATTGAGACGGGGAGAAATGTCTTGACTCAGGGTTGCGAATCTTTGGAATTCTCGACCTCAGAGGGTTGTGGATCTTCCTTTGTTAAATACATTCAAGACTGAGACAGACAGATTTATTTTTCTTTCAAGGTATCGAGGGTTCAGCACAGAAAGTGTTGGGAATGCTGAGCAGGTCTGGCAGCATACGCGGAGAGGGAAAAGCAGAGTTAACATTCCGAGTCTACTCTTCTTGAGAAGCCGGAAGGGTTCAGGGATACTGGGAGTGGGCAGGAAAGTGGGGTCGAGGCAGACCGTCAGCTTTGATCGTACTGAATGGCAGAGCAGGATTGATGGGCCGAATGGTTGACTCCTCCTCCTATTTCTCATCTTACCTTCTTAATTCTTCGCTTTACAGCCCATTGCACAAGGTGGCGATGCCGTCACTGATGTTTCACACTCTCACATTGAATGAGCCTCTGAGGTACACAAGTACCTCCTCAGAAACAACACAGAGGAGTTCAAGCAGCACAAAGACTCTGGTGTACCATCACCAAACGTTCCTAATCCTCAGCCACTTTCCACTGAGGCAAATCTAAGCTGACAGAATCATCGAGGAGCTGGGCTGAAAGAGCACAATCTACAAACTATCCTGTCACAACAGTTTTGAATTTCTCTTGTACGGTGCAAATTCAGTTAGAAAGATATTCAATACTTGCCTGAAGAACCTCCTGTGTGATTTGTCAGCAGCCCATTTCCCTTTATTCCAGCAGGTTTGACACACTGGCTTCCAGCAGGTTTGAGACACTGGCTTCCAGCAGGTTTGAGACACTGGCTTCTGGCAGGTTTGACACACTGGCTTCGAGCAGGTTTGACACACTGGCTTCGAGCAGGTTTGACACACTGGCTTCGAGCAGGTTTGACACACTGGCTTCCAGCAGGTTTGAAACACTGGCTTCGAGCAGGTTTGACACACTGGCTTCCAGAAGGTTTGACACACTGGCTTCCTGCAGGTTTGCTACACTGGCTTCCGGCAGGTTTGACACACTGGCTTCCAGCAGGTTTGACACACTGGCTTCCGGCAGGTTTGACACACTGGCTTCGAGCAGGTTTGACACACTGGCTCCCGGCAGGTTTGACACACTGGCTTCCAGCAGGTTTGAGACACTGGCTTCCAGCAGGTTTGACACACTGGCTTCCAGCAGGTTTGAGACACTGGCTTCCAGCAGGTTTGACACACTGGCTTCCAGCAGGTTTGAGACACTGGCTCCCAGCAGGATGGAGACACTGGCTTCCGGCAGGTTTGCGACACTGGCTTCTAGCAGGTTTGAGACACTGGCTTCCAGCAGGTTTGCGACACTGGCTTTGAGCAGGTTTGACACACTGGCTTCTAGCAGGTTTGACACACTGGCTTCCGGCAGGTTTGACACACTGGCTTCCAGCAGCTTTGACACACTGGCTTCTGGCAGGTTTGCGACACTGGCTTCCAGCAGGTTTGACACACTGGCTCCCAGCAGGTTTGAGACACTGGCTTCTAGCATGTTTGACACACTGGCTTCCAGCAGGTTTGAGACACTGGCTTCTAGCAGGTTTGACACACTGGCTTCCAGCAGGTTTGAGACACTGGCTTCCAGCAGGTTTGAGACACTGGCTTCCAGCAGGTTTGACACACTGGCTTCCAGCAGCTTTGACACACTGGCTTCTGGCAGGTTTGCGACACTGGCTTCCAGCAGGTTTGACACACTGGCTCCCAGCAGGTTTGAGACACTGGCTTCTAGCATGTTTGACACACTGGCTTCCAGCAGGTTTGAGACACTGGCTTCTAGCAGGTTTGACACACTGGCTTCCAGCAGGTTTGAGACACTGGCTTCCAGCAGGTTTGAGACACTGGCTTCCAGCAGGTTTGACACACTGGCTTCCGGCAGGTTTGAGACACTGGCTTCCAGCAGGTTTGACACACTGGCTTCCGGCAGGTTTGACACACTGGCTTCTAGCAGGTTTGACACACTGGCTCCCAGCAGGTTGAGACACTGGTTTCTAGCAGGTTCGACACACTGGCTTCCAGCAGGTTGAGACACTGGTTTCTAGCAGGTTTGAGACACTGGCTTCCAGCAGGTTTGAGACACTGGCTTCCAGCAGGTTTGAGACACTGGCTTCTGGCAGGTTTGAGACACTGGCTTCTGGCAGGTTTGACACACTGGCTTCCGGCAGGTTTGACACACTGGCTTCCATCAGGTTTGACACACTGGCTTCCGGCAGGTTTGACACACTGGCTTCCATCAGGTTTGACACACTGGCTTCCAGCAGGTTTGAGACACTGGCTTCCAGCAGGTTTGACACACTGGCTTCCAGCAGGTTTGACACACTGGCTTCCAGCAGGTTTGAGACACTGGCTTCTGGCAGGTTTGACACACTGGCTTCGAGCAGGTTTGAGACACTGGCTTCCAGCAGGTTTGACACACTGGCTTCCAGCAGGTTTGACACACTGGCTTCCAGCAGATTTGAGACACTGGCTTCCGGCAGGTTTGACACACTGGCTTCCGGCAGGTTTGCGACACTGGCTTCTAGCAGGTTTGAGACACTGGCTTCCAGCAGGTTTGAGACACTGGCTTCTAGCAGGTTTGACACACTGGCTTCCAGCAGGTTTGACACACTGGCTTCCAGCAGGTTTGAGACACTGGCTTCTGGCAGGTTTGACACACTGGCTTCCGCAGGTTTGACACACTGGCTTCCGGCAGTTTGACACACTGGCTTCCAGCAGGTTTGACACACTGGCTTCGAGCAGGTTTGACACACTGGCTTCGAGCAGGTTTGACACACTGGCTTCGAGCAGGTTTGAGACACTGGCTTCTAGCACGTTTGACACACTGGCTTCTAGCAGGTTTGACACACTGGCTTCCAGCAGGTTTGACACACTGGCTTCCAGCAGGTTTGACACACTGGCTTCGAGCAGGTTTGAGACACTGGCTTCGAGCAGGTTTGACACACTGGCTTCCATCAGGTTTGAGACACTGGCTTCCAGCAGGTTTGACACACTGGCTTCCAGCAGGTTTGAGACACTGGCTTCCAGTAGGTTTGACACACTGGCTTCTAGCCGGTTTGACACACTGGCTTCCAGCAGGTTTGACACACTGGCTTCCAGCAGGTTTGACACACTGGCTTCCAGCAAGTTTGACACACTGGCTTCCAGCAGGTTTGAGACACTGGCTTCCAGCAGGTTTGACACACTGGCTTCCAGCAGGTTTGAGACACTGGCTTCCAGTAGGTTTGACACACTGGCTTCCAGCAGGTTTGACACACTGGCGTCCAGCAGGTTTGAGACACTGGCTTCCAGTAGGTTTGACACACTGGCTTCCGGCAGGTTTGACACACTGGCTTCCGGCAGGTTTGACACACTGGCTTCGAGCAGGTTTGAGACACTGGCTTCTAGCAGGTTTGACACACTGGCTTCTAGCAGGTTTGACACACTGGCTTCCGGCAGGTTTGACACACTGGCTTCCAGCAGGTTTGAGACACTGGCTCCCAGCAGGATGGAGACACTGGCTTCCAGCAGGTTTGAGACACTGGCTTCGAGCAGGTTTGAGACACTGGCTTCCAGCAGGTTTTTAGACACTGGCTTCGAGCAGGTTTGCGACACTGGTTTCCGGCAGGTTTGACACACTGGCTTCGAGCAGGTTTGACACACTGGCTTCCAGCAGGTTTGACACACTGGCTTTGAGCAGGTTTGACACACTGGCTTTGAGCAGGTTTGACACACTGGCTTCGAGCAGGTTTGAGACACTGGCTTCGAGCAGGTTTGACACACTGGCTCCCAGCAGGTTTGACACACTGGTTCCGGCAGGTTTGAGACACTGGCTTCCAGCAGGTTTGACACACTGGCTTCCAGGAGGTTTGACACACTGGCTTCTAGCAGGTTTGAGACACTGGCTTCTAGCAGGTTTGAGACACTGGCTTCCGGCAGGTTTGACACACTGGCTCCCAGCAGGTTTGACACACTGGCTTCTGGCAGTTTGACACACTGGCTTCCAGCAGGTTTGACACACTGGCTTTGAGCTGGTTTGACACACTGGCTTCTAGCCGGTTTGACACACTGGCTTCCAGCAGGTTTGACACACTGGCTTCCAGCAGGTTTGACACACTGGCTTCTAGCAGGTTTGAGACACTGGCTTCCAGCAGGTTTGAGACACTGGCTTCTAGCAGGTTTGAGACACTGGCTTTTGAACCTTGGGAACTGGGTATAAACCCAGTCCGTCTTGAAGGGCCATGTACCCCATCTCCACTCCCACCAATATGAATCCATTTGGGTAGCCACCCTCACGGGGCACAAGCATTCAGGGTTCAGGCAAAATCAATATTCGCTCCGAGAGTATGCCTGGGCTGGGGAAGTGGGAAAGGGAATGTTGTGGTCAGGGTCTGTAATGGGAACCCCGGCTGAGGCAGAGTACAAGACGGTATTAATTGAGTCTCTGGTGAGAGATTCCTCACATCTCCTCCTCAATGGTTTCTGATTAAACTTTAGTTTGCCCATGTGTTAAGGAGGTTAGCACCATTGTCTATTTGGGACAGCCTCTAAAATATCTCCATCTTAGCCCCCCCCCCCCCCCCCCCCCCCCCCCCCAATGATTGGATTTTAAGTGACATGTTGCTACTGTACAGATATCATCCTGACAAACAGAACATTCTAGAGAAATTCATCAAGCCTCTCCCATCCGAAGATCATCGTTCCCTCATGGCTGCAAAATTCCACCAAATCCCAAGTTTCTCTGCCATGTCATGAGGGTTTCCTGGAGTTTACGGTGAGGATTTACACCTGACAAAAATTATTCTGAATTAGATCTGAAGTTGTTCCCAATGTTTCACATTGAAGGTGACAGTCTGCTGACAGTGAGTTAGTGAGGTTCCCTGGTGACTGTGCACATCCAATAAGTCAATCAAACATTTTGATGTAAATGAGTTACGAGGGACTCTCACACAATGCGGAGCTTCCATCTGGAGCAATAACTCAAACCTGTGGAACTCCAACTTTGATTTCCACTCATCTGATTTTAAGGCAGTGAAACTGAAAATGACCATCATAAAACATTTTCGATTGATGCATCTCCCACAAAGTATTCCCCACAGCATCTATAAAATGCACATTGTGCTTGATAAAGACTTAACAAGAGAGAGTTTGTATCAGTGAAAGACCAGGGCATTTATGACTGATTTTCTTTCTTCCTTCAAATAATGAAACCTGCAGAAAAGTTATCTTATTTAATCTTTCATTGTTGCTGGTAATTGGTGAAATGTGAGGTAAGGGACGTCGGACATGCAGGCCAATAAAGAGATCTCCCAGGACAGGTACAGCACAGGGCTGGATACAGAGTAAAGCTCCCTCTATACTGTCCCCATCAAACACCCCCACGACATGAATAGCACGGGGTTAGATACAGAGGCTGGTTTAGATCACTCGGCTAAATCGCTGGCTTTTAAAGCAGACCAAGCAGGCCAGCAGCACGGTTCGATTCCCATACCAGCCTCCCCGGACAGGCGTCGGAATGTGGCGACTAGGGGCTTTTCACAGTAACTTCATTGAAGCCTACTCGTGACAATAAGCGATTTTCATTTCATTTTTTCATTTACACAGTCCCCCATCAAACACTCCCAGGACAGGTACAACAAGTGGTTAAATACAGAGTAAAGCTCCCCCTACACTGTCCCCATCAAACACTCCCAGGACAGGTACAGCACGGCATTAGATACAGAGTAAAGCTCCCTCTACACTGTCCCCATCAAACACTCCCAGGTCAGGTACAGCACGGGGTTAGATACAGAGTAAAGTTCCCTCTACACTGTCCCCATAAAACACTCCCAGGTCAGGTACAGCACGGGGTTAGATACAGAGTAAAGTTCCCTCTACACTGTCCCCATAAAACACTCCCAGGTCAGGTACAGCACGGGGTTAGATACAGAGTAATGCTCCCCCTACACTGTCCCCATCAAACACTCCCAGGACAGGTACAGCACGGGGTTAGATACAGAGTAAAGCTCCTTCTACACTGTCCCCATCAAACACTCCCAGGACAGGTACAGCACGGGGTTGGATACAGAGTAAAGCTCCCTGTACACTGTCCCCATCAAACACTCCCAGGACAGGTACAGCACGGGGTTAGATACAGAGTAAAGCTCCCTCTACACTGTCCCCATCAAACACTCCCAGGACAGGTACAGCACGGGGTTAGATACAGAGTAAAGCTCCCTCTACACTGTCCCCATCAAACTCTCCCAGGACAGGTACAGCACGGGGTTAGATACAGAGTAAAGCTCCCTCGACACTGTTCCCATCAAACACTCCCAGGACAGGTACAGCACTGGGTTAGGTACAGAGTAAAGCTCCCTCTACACTGTCCCCATCAAACACTCCCAGGACAGGTGCAGCACGGGGTTAGATACAGAGTAAAGCTCCCTCTACACTGTCCCCATCAAACACTCCCAGGACAGGTACAGCACTGGGTTAGGTACAGAGTAAAGCTCCCTCTACACTGTCCCCATCAAACACTCCCAGGACAGGTGCAGCACGGGGTTAGATACAGAGTAAAGCTCCCTCCACACTGTCCCCATCAAACACTCCCAGGACGGGTACAGCACGGGGTTAGATACAGAGTAAAGCTCCCTCTACACTGTCCCCATCAAACACTCCTAGGACAGGTACAACTCCCAGTTGTCCTGTCAGCTCACATCCTTTGAGAATTGGATGGAGACTTTCCAATCGTGTTACACTGTGATCACCACATTGAGGATAACTGTCACACCATCAGTGTGGGTTCAGACCCCAGCGGTGAACATCTCCGTCTGTTACATGATTGCTGCAGCAGAGTTAAGTGAGGTCTGTACCCCATAGTTAAAAGTGTCTTTTATCCACTGATATTGAATTGAATTTGAGGGTAAATGGGAGAGAGAAGAGGATGTTATATATTTATTTTCTTCTCATTTCAATCAGACAAATTAGACACCTGCCTGAATATTTTGGATCTACAGAGGAGATGGTAAAAGAGCCAGTGATCCTGCTCGTCACCTCTGTCCCCAATCATTTTGAAATTAGGGCCTGCTTTTTCTTGGCTTCTACAGGTGACTAATGCCCTTTGAGCCTAATAGGGTGGATAAATTACATCATATTCCATTTAATGTCGAACCTTCTTTTTCTTTCCCTCCTGGAAGTGTGTCCACAGCGACGGAGGCATCTGCCACCACACTCATCCTGTCTTATAAGTGGAGAAATGATGGTGGCTGAACTAGGGTGGGGAAACAATGTGTGAAGAGAATATCTTTGAACCTATTCAAACTGGTCCAACAGCACTGTTATCCACTGTTTGCCATCCATCCCACGGGTTCCTCAGACCAGTTCCAGATGCTGCCGACAGTTTCCTGATTGGGAGAGGGGAATTCTCCGGGGCTGTTTAGCACACTGGGCTAAATCGCTGGCTTTGAAAGCAGACCAGGGCAGGCCAGCAGGCCAGCAGCACGGTTCGATTCCCGTAACAGCCTCTCCGAACAGGCGCCGGAATGTGGTGACTAGGGGCTTTTCACAGTAACTTCATTGAAGCCTACTTGTGACAATAAGCGATTTTCATTTCATTTCATTCCATTCAGAGGGATAGTTGCCCGGACAGTGCTCACAGACCAACTCCAGGTTCCAGCTCTGAACAAACATTGACTGAAGCCTTTTGAGCCAACCACGTGCCCAGGTTTCGGTCCATTGACAGGTTAAATATCCAGAGGTCCATAGAAATAGGGAAAGGTGATTAAAAATTGAGAAGAATAGAGCACAAAAGATGAGTCTCCAACCCAACCCATGCACAATGTATTATCATTAAGAAATGCACACTTACCATTTATGTCCAGTCCATTAATGTCTTAATGTAAAAGATGATTTCCAAAATAAGAAATATAGTTAAGGATCTCCTTTAGACACTGTTTGTTTGTGTTGATACAGGCATACATTGCAATGGTTTAAAGCACTAATCCAATTCAGTGTGGTTCTGCCCAAGGTACTTGTTTTTCAAGGGTCCAAATCCTCTCAGAATTGCACATCAGACTGAGATGGGTGAAGGAAGTTGAATATTTGGGGAGCGAAGGAGAGGAGGTGGGTCAGGATTGGGGGGAGGGGGGGGGGTGGTGGAATGGCTGTTCAATAATCTTGATTAGAAGTCAGTTTGTCCAATCCAGTTGTACAACATGACTTGAAAGTTTCTGTAAGAGAGAAAGTGGGAGAGTTAGTGTCAATCGCCCACTCCGGACAGTGTATAGATCCCAGGCAATAGGTCAGAAGGCAAGAACAGATGTTGAGTTCCTACAATAGAAATGACTTCTGTGGGTCTGCTCCCTATACCATTGGTAGTGGACTACTTTGGGTCATGCTAACAGATTGGCTAAGTTAAGGCAATGTAAGGTCTGACACTGACCTTTCACCTCTTTCATCCTGTATTTGGATTCACCTCAATTGGCTAGGATAAGAACTTTCCCTCTATTGGCTGGACGGATGTAGTCAACCCAGCTCCTCATGATTGGTAATCTACGGTTCAAACTATACATAATTTGTACATTTCCCTCAGTGGTCACAAAGATGTAGGAGATGGAAGGCTATCTCTGGTACAGTCTGAGGGCAGCATGGTGGCACAGTGGTTAGCGCTGATGCCTCACAACGCCAGGGGCCCAGGTTCAATACCAACCAGGTTCAATACCAACAGTGACAGTGTGGGTCACTGTCTGTGCAGAGTCTGCACGTTCTCCCCGTGTCTGCGTGGGTTTCCTCCGGGTGCTCTGGTTTCCTCCCACAAGTCCTGAAAGACGTGCTGTTAGGTGAATTGGACATTCTGAATTCTCTGTCTGTGTACCCGAACAGGCGCCGGAATGTGGTGACGAGGGGATTTTCACAGTAACTTCATTGCAGTGTTAATGTAAGCCTACTTGTGACAATAAAGATTATTATTATTAATAAAATGCATCAAATATAGATGTGGCTGCACATAAGCGGTCTCCATATCTAAGGAAGGATATACTTGTCTTCGAGGAGTTGCAATGAAGATTTAGTAGATTGATTCTTGGAATGAAAGAGTTGTCACATTAACAGAGATTAACAAGGATGGACCTATATCTCTGGGTGGCGATTCTCCAAAATGGAGCCCAAGTGTTCGTGCCGTCGTGAACGCCGTTGCGGGGATTCTGTCCCCCACAGGGGCCTGTATGATGCTGGAGCGGTTCACGCCGCTCCAGCCTCCCTTCCCAGCGCCAAATGGCCGCCGTGCCAACCCGCGCATGCGCAGTTGGGCTGCGCTAACCTGCGCATACGCGGGGGACTTCTTTGGCGCGCCGGCCCCGACTCAACATGGCGTCGGTGTTCAGGGGCCGGCAGCGCAGGAAAGTAGGCCCGGGGGGGGGTGGAGGGAGGCCGGCCCGCCAATCGTTCGGCCCCGATCGCAGGCCAGACCCCCTCGGAGGCCCCCCCGGGGACGGAGCCCCCCCCTCCACAGGCCACCCTCCGACCGTTGTCACAGAGTTCCCGCCGGCAGCGACCAGGGGTGAATAGCGGCAGCAGGACTCTGTTGGATCCGGGCGGCTGCTCGGCTCGACGCCAAACACGCCGGCGTAAATGGCGCCGATTCTCCGCACCTCAGAGAATTGCGCGCTGGCGTTGGGGCATCGTGGCGACGTTGTGGCGATTCTCCGGCCCGGTGCGGGGCTCGGCGAATCCCCCCCCCCCCCCGGTGTTTGAAGGAAGGGGAGGCAACCTCACTGAACATGTAAAATTCTGAACGGGTTTGACAGAGTCAATGCTCAGGGACTATTTTTCCAGGCTGGAGAGTTCTGAACCAGGATTATGGGTTTGACCATTTCTAGCTGATCGTGGAGGAAATGTCTTGACTCAGCGAAATGTGAATCTTTGGAAATTTCACCTCAGGGAGCGATGGATTCTCTGTCGTTGAGTATATATAAGGGCGCAAACAACAGATTTTTGACTTTAAGGGAATCAATGGAAATGGGGTTGGTTGGGAAGGTGGAGTTGGGAGGGGAGTGGATCAGCCATTGAACCATAGTGAATGGTGACAGGGGCTGTTTAGCACAGGGCTAAATCGCTGGCTTTGAACGCAGACCAAGGCAGGCCAGCAGCACTGTTCAATTCCCGTAACAGCCTCCCCGAACAGGCGCCGGAATGTGGCGACTAGGAGCTTTTCACAGTAACTTCATTTGAAGCCTACTCGTGACAATAAGCGATTTTCATTTTCGTTTCAAGAGCTGTAGGATCTGCAGCCCCCCCCCCCGGCCCCTCCTATTTCTGATCCTCTGCTAATTCCATCCAAACCTGCTCTCATTCAGCATCTACCTCTGCTCACTTTTGAATAGGAATCACTGTTCAGGAGCAGGAACGCTGACTGAATTTGTTCTCCTCTTTAACCTACAGATACTGAAGTCTTGGACACTGATCATCAACCAGGATAAACTAATTCAGCACACGGCAAAGATTGAAATAGATCTTCGAGATGTGTGTGAGCAACCCGACATTAAATTTATTAACTTTAGCCGTTTGAAGAATCTCGGCCGGGATTCTCCCCCAACCCGGTGGGTGGGCCGTACCGGCGCCAAAGAGTGACGTGAACCACTCCGGCCTCCGGCCGCCCGGAAGTTGCGGAATCCTCCGCACTTCCAGGGGCTCAGCCGGCGCCGGTGGGGTTGGCATTGCACCAACCGGCATCGAAGGGCCTCCGCCAGCCGGTGTGAGTTGGCGCCTGCGCAGGAGTGCCAGCGTGTTCTGGCACAACCGCAGAACCGCTAGAGTGATCCCTGCGCATGGGCAGGGGGTTCTTCTCCGCGCCGGCCATGGCCGAGCTTTACAGCGGCCGGCGCGGAGGGAATGAGTGCCCCCATGGCACAGGCCCACCCGCCCCGATCGCATGCCAGGACACCGTGGGGGCCCCCTGGGTCCGGATCCCCCCTCCTCCCCCCCCCCCCCGAGGATTCTGCCCTCAGAGCCGGGTCCCGCCGGTATGGACCTTGTGTATTTCACACCGGCGGACTGGCCGTAAACGGGCGGCCGCTCGGCCCGGAGAATCACCGGGGTGGGGGGGGGGGGTGGGGGGCACTACCAACAGCCCCCAACCGGCGCAACGTGATCCCCGCCCCAGCCCCCACCAAAAAACCTGCGCCAGAGAATTCGGCAGCTGGCGTCGGGGCAGGAATCACGCCGCCCCCCGGCGATTCTCCGACCCGGCGGGGTGGTCAGAGAATCCCGCCCAACATTACTGTTTTAAGAAGGTGTGGTTCTCTGAATGCTGGGATGTATTCACATAGGAACATAGGAATCAGGAGCCGAAGTCGACAATTCAGCTCCTCGAGTCTGCTCCGCCATTCAATCAGATCATGGCTGATCTCGTACTGGTCTCAAAGCCACTTCCCCACCTGTTCCCCATATTCCTTTAACCCGTTTTTAAAATCAGAAATCTATCTATCTCCTTCTTGAAACCATTTAATGACTGATTCCACTGCACTATGGGACAGCGAGTTCCACAAATTCACCGCCCTCTGCGGGAAGTAGTTCCTCCTCAGCTCAGTTCTAAATCTACCGCCTCTCAATCTATATCCATGATCTGTGACCTCTCGTTCTGTTTGGTTTTTGATAGCTGATGGACTGCAGAATCATAGACAGCAGAATATTTTGTTTTTACAAATTCTGAGCCAATGTTAACACATCTTTACCAGCATGATCCATTCTGCTTTAATGCCAATGAGTTTAATTGGTTGAATGATAAATTCCTGATGACATTTATAATCTGCTGAAATAAATTGACCACTTTTGGAAAATTGTATTAGTCACTGATCTGGCTTTACAGCCGAGGTGATCATCGCATTTTAATTGCTTGGCTTTAATCTGTGCAAAAGTAATCTTGTTTGTAAATGTAATCTTCAGTAATTATTACCATGGACTTTATCACACAGTTCCCAGTGGCCTTTCACCCAGGGTGTGAATTAACAGAATGGGATCAAAGTCCCAGCACATTTCACCATGTGTAGCCTGGTGCTCGCAGCGCCGAGCAACACGGCGCTATCAATCGGCACTCCGGTTAGATCAGGGGACTCAGCGGGGAACACGCAGCCGAGGAGCTCCACTCGCCAGGACTCCTCGGTGTAGCGAGGGACCGGGGTGCCACCTAAAAATTCCATCCTGATCTGCGGAGCCCCCGACCCTCCGAAACCCCAACATACTCCTTCAGAGTCCTCAGGTCCCCCACACAGGGCAACCACGGCCAGATCACCACCGCATGAAAAATGCCAGCTTGGCAGTGCCAACCTGGTACCCCAGCAGTGCCCCAGGGCACCTTGGCCGTGCCAGGCTGGCACCCAGAACTTCCAGGGTACCAGCACTGCCCAAAGAGCAAGCACCTGGTCCCCTCCGATCCACTGGGAGACAGCCATGAGTGCCGTCCTGTCTACTCCCAGTTTGTGGAGTCCAGTACTGAACAGCGCTCGCCCGAGGTCTCCGAGGCGAAGAGAATAGATCCCAATGCTTTGGGTGCCTCAGGAAATTGCATATTGCAGTGAAAGGAGCTGTCTCGGTCCAATGTGCACATTTGCCAAAAGGTGATGCTGCCAACAATGGATCGTGCGAGATGTTGCGAACCGAGTAGATCTCGGGAGCAGAGTTCTGCTTCTACCGGCCACATTGCACTGCGGCGAGCTGCTTTTGAAGCATAGCATGCCGTTTGATCGCGCTTTCAGTGGCCCAACCTGCAGAATCCTGGGTCTGGGGCTGAATGTCTCAAAGACCCAGCCATTCAGACTTACTTACGCTCATCTTTCTGCTTGTCTGCCCTGATTGGATTGTGTGACCCGGAAGGTTGAGGGTGGGCTTTTTCATGTGTTCATGTCTCCTTGGCGGATGGAGACTGAGATTTGCCAATTTGATCAACTTGAAGTATCTGGGAATGAACAAACTCTGAACTTGAAACTTTTCACATGGTTACAGAGGGTTGATGAGATGCACCCAGGGAGCAGCGATAGACGAAGGAAAAACATGTCTATCCCATACTTTGTGAGTATTAGGTTTCCATCTCAACCCGAACATATTCCAACAGGTATCATCACATGACCTTCCACCTCCAAATGCCCGACGATACCCTTTTCCCGGTCTCCAATGAATCAGAAATAAGAAAAAAGTGGGAAAATATTCCAATTTTTAACGCCACAAGAATAGCCAATGTTGTTCCTTTGTTCAAGAAGGGCAGCAAGGATAATCCAGGAAATTCCGGGATGGTGAGCCTTACGTTAGTGGTAGGGAAATTATTGGAGAGTATTCTTCGAGACAGGATTTACTCCCATTTGGAAGCAAGTGGACCTATTAGCAAGAGGCAGCATGGTTTTGTGAAGGGGAGGTAGTGTCTCACTAACTTGATTGAGTGATGAAGATGATTGATGCAGGTAGGGCAGTGGATGTTATCTATATGGACTTCAGTAAAGTCCTTGACAAGGTCCCTCATGGCAGACTGGTACAGAAGATGAAGTCACACGGGATCCGAGGTGAACTGGCAAGATGGATGCAGAACTGGCTCGGTCACAGAAGGCAGAGGGTAGCAGTGGAAGGCCGCTTTTCTGAATGGAGGACTGTGGGATCAAGGATTTTGCTGTTTGTAATATATACGGATTTCGTCAAAAATGTACCTGGTCTGCTTAGTAAAGTTTATGGACGACACAAAGGTTGGTGGAATTGAGGATAGCGATGAGGACTGTCAGACGATACAGCAGGATATAGATCAGTTGGAGACTTGGGCAGAGAGATGGCAGGTGGAGTTTAATTCGGTCACATATGAGGTAACAGCCAGAGTGAGACACAGCTAAGAGTGAGTTTGGGAATTTGAAGCTTGGTGGGAATTGAATTAAACTGAATTCAATTGGTAAGACTGTTGCTTCTTAAATTTCAAGAATTTAAATTTAAATTAATCTAGAATTGTGCAGTGAAGGTTAACAAGGGCTGCCCCACGCACTCACATAACTGGTTGGCAGTCAATTGTCAGTCACCTTAATCTACTTTGATCTAAAAGCAGGTGGGCGGGGGTGGGGGGGGGGTGGAGTCAACTCAGGCCAATTTAAAAGAGCAACTTTAACTCACTCACAGTGAGTTCTCCCAGTGAGCCAGAGAAGACACAGCCAGAGTGAGACACAGCCAGAGAATACACAGCCAGAGTGAGACACAGCCAGAGTGAGACACAGCCAGAGTGAGACACAGCCAGAGTGAGACACAGCCAGAGTGAGACACAGCCAGAGAAGACACAGCCAGAGTGAGGCACAGCTAAGAATGGGTTTGGGAATTTGAAGCTAGGTGGAAATTCGAAGCTTGAGGGGAGGAGGTGCTTTTTATCCCTGGTAAGTGACTGGTAAGTAGTTTTTCTTTTTTCTTTTCCGTTTCATTGGTATATTTATTTATATTTTGTTCGGTTTTTTTTGGAATTATAGTTGTATAAGTTAACCGAAGGTTTAAGACATGGCAGGAGATCCCAGACCCGTGTCATGCTCCTCGTGTGCGATGTGGGAGCTCAGGGACACATCCACTGTCCCTGGTTCCATCACCTGCAAGAAGTGTGTCCAGTTGCAGCTCCTGTTAGACCGCTTGATGGCTCTGGAGCTGCGGATGGACTCACTTTGGAGCATCCGCGATGCTGAGGACGTTGTGGATAGCACGTTTAGCGAGTTGGTCACACCGCAGGTGAAAGTTACTGACGGAGATAGAAAATGGGTGACCAAAAGACAGAGCAAGAGTAGGAAGGCAGTGCAGGTGTCCCCTGCGGTCATCTCCCTGAACAACAGATATACCGCTTTGGATACTGTTAAGGGAGATGGCTCACCAGGGGAAGGCAGCAGCAGCCACGTTCATGGCACCGTGGCTGGCTCTGCTGTGCAGCAGGGCAGTAAGAAGAATGGCAGGGCTATAGTGATAGGGGACTCAATCGTAAGGGGAATAGACAGGTGGTTCTGCGTTTGCAATCGAGACTCCAGGATGGTATGTTGCCTCCCTGGTGCAAGGGTCAAGGATGTCTCTGAGCGGCTGTAGGACATTCGGGGGGGGGGGGGGGGGGGGGGGGGTGGGGGGGGACAGCCAGCTGTCATGGTGCACATAGGCACCAACGATATAGGTGAAAAAACGGGACGAGGTCCTACAAGCTGAATTCAGGGAGTTAGGAGTTAAACTTAAAAAGTTAGACCTCAAAGGTAGTAATCTCAGGATTGCTACCTGTGCCACAAGCTAGTCAGAGTAGGAATGTCAGGATAGATAGGATGAATGCGTGGCTCGAGAGACAGTGCAAGAGGGAGGGATTTAAATTCCTCGGGCATTGGAACTGGTTCTGGGGGAGGTGGGACCAGTACAAACTGGACGGTCTGCATCTGGGCAGGACTGGAACCGATGTCCTAGGTGGGATGTTTACTAGAGCAGTTGGGGAATGTTTAAACTAATGTGGCGGGGATGGGAACCATTGCAGGAAGCCGGAAGGTAGTAAAACAGGGAAAGAAACAAAAGGCAGTAAGGGGGAAAGTGAAAGGCAGAAAAGCCATAGTCAAAAATCAAAAAGGGCAACAGTACAAGGTACAGTGACTGAGGGGAGCTCAGTGAATAGGCCCAGCAATACTAAAAGGAATAAAACTGGAAGTAAAAACATAAATTGTAAGCGACGCGGCAGGTTGTTACATGAAGATATGGGTTCAACGACAAGGAAAATTAGGAGAAACGTTTAGAGGAAATATAACATAGGGGAGGTTACTGGTCGAGGTGTTAAGATTCAAAACAGAGGTATAAAAGCCAACATAAGTGTACTTTACCTGAATGCTCGTAGTATTCGAAATAAGGTAAATGAGTTGATGGCGCAAATCATCGTGAATGACTATGATTTAGTGGCCATTACTGAAACATGGTTAAAGGATGGTCACGACTGGGAGTTAAATATCCGAGGGTATCAAACTATTCAGAAGGACAGAGTGGATGGTAAGGGAGGTGGTGTTGCTCTGTTATTTAAGGATGACATCCGCGCAATAGTTAGGGATGACATCGGTGCTATGGAGGATAACGTTGAATCTATCTGGGTGGAAATCGGGAATAGTAAGGCGAAAAAGTCACTGATAGGAGTAGTCTATCGGCCACCAAATAGTAACGTTATGGTGGGACAGGCAATAAACAAAGAAATAACCGATGCATGTAGAAATGGTACAGCAGTTATCATGGGGGATTTTAATCTACATGTCGATTGGTTTGACCAGGTCGGTCAAGGCAACCGTGAGGAGGAGTTTATAAAATGTATCCATGATAGTTTCCTAGAACAGTATGTAATGGAACCTACAAGGGAACAAGCGGCCCTAGATCTGGTCCTGTGTAATGAGTCAGGATTGATTAATGATCTTGTAGTTAGGGATCCTCTCGGAAGGAGCAATCACAATATGGTGGAATTTAAAATACAGATGGAGGGTGAGAAGGTAAAATCAAACACTAGTGTTTTGTGCTTAAACAAAGGAGATTAAAATGGGATAAGAGAAGAGCTGGCTAAGGCAGACCGGGAGCAAAGACTTTATGGTGAAACAGTTGAGGAACAGTGGAGAACCTTCCAAGCGATTTTTATGCTCAGCAAAGGTTTATACCAACAAAAAGGAAGGACGGTAGAAAGAGGAAAAATCGACCGTGGATATCTAAGGAAATAAGGGAGAGTATCAAATTGAAGGTAAAAGCATAGAAAGTGGCAAAAATTAGTGGGAGACTAGAGGACTGGGGAATCTCTAGAGGGCAACAGAAAGCTACTAAAAAAGCTATAAAGAAGAGTAAGAGATTATGAGAGTAAACTTGCTCAGAATATAAAAACACATAGTAAAAGTTTCTACAAATATATAAAACAAAAAAGCGTGGCTAAGGTAAATATTGGTCCTTTAGAGGATGAGAAGGGAGATTTAATAATGGGAGATGAGGAAATGGCTGAGGAACTGAACAGGTTTATTGGGTCGGTCTTCACAGTGGAAGACACAAATAACATGCCAGTGACTTATAGAAATGAGGCTATGACAGGTGAGGACCTTGAGATGATTGTTATCACTAAGGAGGTCGTAATGCATCCCAGAGTGCTAAAAGAGATGGCTAGGGAAATTGCAAATGCACCAGTGATAATTTACCAAAATTCACTAGACTCTGGGGTGGTCCTGGTAGATTGGAAATTAGCAAACGTGAGACGACTGTTTAAAAAAGGAGGTAGGCAGAAAGCGGGTAATTATAGGCCAGTGAGCTTCACTTCAGTAGTAGGGAAGATGCTGGAATCTATCTACAAGGAAGAAATAGCGAGGCATCTGGATAGAAATTGTCCCATTCGGCAGACGCAGCATGGGTTCATAAAAGGCAGGTCGTGCCTCACTAATTTAGTGGAATATTTTGAGGACATTACCAGTGCGGTAGATAACGGGGAGCCGATGGATGTGGTATATCTGGATTTCCAGAAAGCCTTTGACAAGGTGCCACACAAAAGGTTGCTGCATAAAATAAAGATGCATGGCATTAAGGGTAAAGTAGTAGCATGGATAGAGGATTGGTTAATTAATAGAAAGCAAAGAGTGGGGATTAATGAGTGTTTCTCTGGTTGGCAATCAGTAGCTAGTGGTGTCCCTCAGGGATCAGTGTTGGGCCCACAATTGTTCACAATTTACATAGATGATTTGGAGTTGGGGACCAAGGGCAATGTGTCCAAGTTTGCAGACGACAAAGCGAAAAGTGCAGAGGATACTGGAAGTCTACAGAGGGATTTGGATAGGTTCAGTGAATGGGTGAGGGTCTGGCAGATGGAATACAATGTTGACAAATGTGAGGTTATCCATTTTGGTAGGAATAACAGCAAAAGGGATTATTATTTAAATGATAAAATATTAAAACATGCTGCTGTGCGGAGAGACCTGGGTGTGCTGGTGCATGAGTCACAGAAAGTTGGTTTACAGGTGCAACAGGTGATTAAGAAGGCGAATGGAATTTTGTCCTTCATTGCTAGAGGGATGGAGTTTAAGACTAGGGAGGTTATGCTGCAATTGTATAAGATGTTAGTGAGGCCACACCTGGAGTATTGTGTTCAGTTTTAGTTTCCTTGCCTGAGAAAGGACGTACTGGCGCTGGAGGGTGTGCAGAGGAGATTCACTAGGTTAATCCCAGAGTTGAAGGGTTGGATTACGAAGAGAGGTTGAGTAGACTTGGACTGTACATAGTTGGAATTTAGAAGGATGAGGGGGGATCTTACAGAAACATATAAAATTATGAAGGGAATAGATAGGATAGATGCGGGCAGGTTGTTTCCACTGGCGGGTGAAAGCAGAACTAGGAGGCATAGCCTCAAAATAAGGGGAAGTAGATTTAGGACTGAGTTTAGGAGGAACTTCTTCACCCAAAGGGTTGTGAATCTATGGAATTCCTTGCCCAGTGAAGCAGTTGAGGCTCCTTCATTAAATGTTTTTAAGATAAAGATAGATAGTTTTTTGAAGATTAAGGGTTATGGTGTTCAGGCCGGAAAGTGGAGCTGAGTCGAAAAAAGATCAGCCATGATCTCATTGAATGTCGGAGCAGGCTCGAGGGGCCAGATGGCCGACTCCTGCTCCTAGTTCTTATGTAATGCATTTTGAAAGGTCTCATACAGGTGGGAAAGATACAGTAAATGGCAGAACCCTTTAGAGTATCGATAGGCAGAGAGATCTAGGTGTACAGACCCACAGGTCACTGAAAGTCACAACACAGGTGGAGAAGGTAGTCATGAGGGCATACGGCATGCTTGCCTTCATTGGCCAGGGCAATGAGTATAAAAATTGGCAAGTCATGTTGCAGCTGTATGGAACCTTAGTTAGGCCACACTTGAGTATAGTGTTCAATTCTGTTCGCCGCACTACCAGAAGGATGTTGAGGCTTTAGAGAGGGTGCAGAAGAGATTTACCAGGATGTTGCCTGGTATGGAGGGCATTAGCTATGAGGAGAGGTTGGATAAACTCGGTTTGTTCTCACTGGAACGACAGAGGTTGAGGGGTGACCTGATAGAACGCTACAAAATTATGAGGGGCATGGACAGAGTGGATAGTCAGAGACTTTTTTTCAGGGTGGAAGAGTCAATTACTAGGGGGCATAGGTTTAAGTTGTGATGGGTAAAGTTTCGAGGAGATGTGTGAGGGACGGTTTTTTTTAAACAGAGGATAGTAGGTGCCTGGAACTCGCTGCCGGGGGAGGTGGTGGAATCAGGGATGTTAGTGATGTTTAAGGGGCGTCTTGACAAATACATGAATAGGATGGGAATAGAGGGATACAGACCCGGAAGTGTAGAAGGTTTTACTTTAGATGGGCAGCATGGTCAGAGCAGGCTTGGAAGGCTGAAGGGCCTGTTCCTGTGCTGTACTGTTCTTTGTTCTTTGTAATTATTTATCTGTCAAGTGGTGAGTTGAAATAGCAGCGACAGGAAGGTCTGGGTCCTGCTTGCAGACTGAGTGAAGCAACATCTACCAGATTAATCTTTAATTGCTGAAAACGCCAGGGCAATCCGGGAGAGTTGGCAACCCTGAGAGATGGTAGGTATTCCTCAATGCTGTATGCACTGGGTTATATTCCCTATCTGTGCTGGGTTCATTGATCTTCAGGAGAACATCAATTTGTGAGCACTGCCTGGGTTCAGTACGCCAAGTCTAAGGAAGCAAAAATAAATCACCCTCACTTGCTAATGGTGATTGCAGAACTGACCATTAGGCAATGCCACAATAGGTCTGTTCTCTCCATGGTTCAGTAACTTTCCAACACTCCTGGAGAACAGCGACTCAAACACTGGGTGAAGCAAAGAAAGAGTGAGGAAGAAGGGAGTGGGTGATTCTGGTTTCTGGTTGGGATATTAGGGAAGGTGACTGGGCCGACACAACCAGATCAGCCGTGCCGCAGCCATTCCCCTCTCCTACACGGGCACTATCCGTCGGCAGCTTCTGCAAGGGGGGGGGGGGGGCGGGGGTGGAGGGGGCAGGACACACACCCATGGTCCATGCCGGGGAGAGGTGGGGCGGTCAGTGACTGGGGAGTTTACCATTCTGGTCACTCTTCCAGCTAGGGTTATTAATTCAGTTCGAACAGGAAGGAGTTACTTGGGGCCAGGCTCAGTCCAACACCAGCTTGTGTTTGGACTGATCAATGCAGCGGCAACCAATTTGGAAATTACGAGCCCCATTTGCCAGGAGACATTCTGCCCGCTCTCTGTTCAGTCTGTGTGATCTGTTAACTCTGAGCACAGCCAGCGAGAGAGAATTGCAAACTAATGTGAAAAGATGGAAAATTATTTTTTGCCTTGTAAAACAAGATGTCGTAAGTTATGTAAGGTTAATGAGTCATTGGGTTAATGAGTGAATTAAAGGCAAAATCTGAAGCCAAGTTGTGTGAAGAATAACTGCTCAGACGCAGTGGAAACTCATGTATTAAATGGTCATAAAATTATTTCCCATGTTGTTTCAAAGGACATGTCAGTATTGTATTAAAGTTAATTACAAGCTGTTGGCTGGTTTTAACTCGCTGCCTTGTACAGCGAACAAACCTACTACCCTCTATTGGAGATTTATTTATAGAATCAGCAGGTCTCGTTCAGGAGAATCTCCCCAGTGGGCAACAGCCTTGCCTGTTTTTATTGCTGACGGGTTTATTTTATTCCAATCTTCACATTCAACGTTCCTGGGAGATGATTCAATTGGTTACCACAATCTCCCTTCACCTCTGGGACCTGTATTTGAATTCTGCCCCAAATTAAACAAAGGTTTACTCTAAGGATGGTGGATCAAATGAGGTTGGTTAATCTCAGGCCAGAGTATTCATGGGACAGTGCCATTAAAACGGTAAAAGCAAATTACTGCGGATGCTGGAATTTTAAATAGAAACAGAAAATACTGGACAATCTCAGCAGGTCTGGCAGCGTCTGTGGAGAGAGAAGGGAGCTTGCATTTCGAGTCTGGGTGACTCCTTCCCATGCAATCGCAGAAGGTGTAAAACCTGCCCCTTTACCTCCTCACTGCCTACCATCTTGGGCCTAAACACTCTTTCCATGTGAGGTACCGCTTCACATGCACCTCCTTCAAACTGGCCTATTGCATTCACTGCTCCCAGTGCGGTCTACTCTACATCGGAGAGAGTAAACACAGACTGGGTGACCGCTTTGCAGAACACCTTCACTCAGTCTGCAAGCAGGACCCAGACCTTTCTGTCGCTGCCATTTCAGCTCACCGTCCTGCTCCCACGTCCACATGTCCGTTCTTGGACTGCTGCAATATTGCAGTGAAGCCCAGCGCAAACTGGAGGAACAGCACCTCATCTTCCGATTCGGCACGTTACAGCCTTCCGGAATTAACATGGAGTTCAACAACTTCAGACTGTGAACTCTGTCCTCCATCTTCACCCCATTTTTATTTCTATCAATTTATTTTCATTTCTCCCATCGATCTGTTTTCCCCTCACCATTGTCCACCCTCCCCTCCCCCCACTCCCTTTGGGCCATCAGTTCCTCATTGCCCTTTGACAGACTGCTCACTTTTATTCTGCCATTCACACATTCTAATCTCTTTCTGTGCCACTATCAGCCCCTTCTCAGGCTCAATCACCCTCATTTACATTCCCTTTGTCTTTCTGTCCTTGACACCCTTGTCAATCTCCCCCTATCACTGGCCTCCTATCCAGCCCCCCCGACAACATTAAAATCTGATCCTATTTCCAGTTCTCTCCAGCTTTGTCAAATCCAAACTCAAAACGTCAGCTCCCTTCTCTCTCCACTGACGCTGTTGGACCTGCTGAGAGTGTCCATCATTTTCTGTTTCAGTGCCATTAATATGGTATTTATGTCATATCCATCCACTTTAAGGTGACAGCAAATGGTGATGTGGTTTAGGATTGCGATGGAGATGTGATGGAGATGTGATGGAGATGCGATGGAGATGCGATGGAGATGCGATGGAGATGCGATGGAGATGTGATGGAGATGTGATGGAGATGTGATGGAGATGCGATGGCGATGCGATGGAGATGTGATGGAGATGTGTTGGCCTTCGGTAACATTACAAACAAAGCATCAGCAAATTGGTAGTTTTCCTCCGCTCGCCCATGGAATCGAGTGTGGTAGAGAACTGACAGCAGGCTTTCCAATTGGCCAGTGCACTAAACCAATCATCCTTAGGACATCAGGCAGCATGGCGGCACAGTGGTTTGCACTATGGCTTCACAGTGCCAGGGCCCCAGGTTTGATTCCTGGCTTGGGTCACTGTCTGTGCGGAGTCTGCACGTTCTCCCCGTGTCTGCGAGGGTTTCCTTCGGGTGCTCCGGTTTCCTCCCACAAGTCCCGAAAGGCGTGCTGTTAGGTGATTTGGACATTCTGAGTTCTCCCTCAGTGTACCCCAACAGGCGCCGGAATGTGGCGACTAGGGGCTTTTCACAGTAACTTCATTGAAGTGTTAATGTGAGCCTACTTGTGATAATAAAGATTATTATTATTACTGTTTGAGTGGAGCTTTAAAAATATTCATCAGGAAACATTAACGTCGCTGGCAAAGTTATCATTTATTGCTCATACCTTGCGGAGAGTGAGCTGCCTTCTTGAACTGCTGCTGTCTGTTGTAATATGTCTTTAAGGAATATCAGCGTGACATCACTGGAAAGGAAATATGTCCTGTGATGCAGTCTCAGTTTCACTTTTGCTTTGAGAAGAGCACACACGCACAACTCTGATGTCTTCAAGCTTTATACCATATCTCTAACTGTTCTCATGTGTTCTTAATAAATGAACCCACAACATTGACCCTCTCCATTATGAGAAATTGGTGCCTTATGTCTTGTACCGTAAGTAAGCACAAGATATTATATCATGATAATAATATGACTAGTAAAAGTAACATGGTAGTGATAGTGGGGGATTTCAACTTCCCCAACGTTAACTGGAGTAATCAATGTGTAAAAGGTTTAGAGGGAGCAAATTTTTAAAAATGTATCCAGGAGAAGCTTTTAAGCCAGTACGTAGAAGGTCCTACAGGACAGGGGGTGGTCCTGGACTTAATGTTTGGTAACAAAGCTGGGCAAGTGGTTAAAGTATCAGAGGGGGAGCATTTTGCAGACAGTGATCATAACTCAGTTAGATTCAAGATTGTTATGGAAAAGGACGAAGATGCGCCTGAAATTAGCGGCCGATTTTAATAAGATCAGACATGATTTGGCCAGAGTGGACTGGGAGCAGACACTCTTAGGTAAATTTGTTACAGAACAGTGGGACGCATACAAGAAGGAAACAGGGAGAGTACAGGGCCAACATGTTCCAATCAGGAAAACGTGTGGGACCAACAAATCCAGTAAAACCTGGATATGGAGGGATATACAGCATTGGATCAGGAGAAAGAGGGAGGCTTATGGCAGATATCGAGGGCTCAAAACAACAGAAATCCAAGAGGCGTTTAGAATGTGCAAGAGGGAACTTAAAAAGGAAATTAGGAGAGGATAAAGGGGACATAAAAGGTTGCTGGCAGGTTAAAATAAAGGAAAATCCTAAGTTGTTTTACAAGTACACTAAGGGTAAAGGATAACTAGGGTAAGAATAGGGCCCATTAAGGGGCACAGGGTAATTTGTGTGTGGAGCCGAAGAATGGAGGTAGGGTTCTAAATGAAGACATTGTGTCGGTGTTCACTCGTGAGAGGAAAGGTTAATGTATGCCTAATTGTGACAATAAAGATTATTATTATTATCAATATATTCCAGGCTGTCGAGTGAGGCAAGGGAGGAAATAGCAGGGGTGCTGGCAATAAGTTTCAATTCCTCTCTGGCCATGGGAGAGGTGCCAGAGGATAGTCAATGTGGTACCCTTGTTCAAGAAGGGAGGAAGGGATAAACCAGAAAACTACAGGCCAGTCAGTCTGACCTCAGTGGTGGGGAAACTATTGGAAGCAATTCTGAGACACAGAGTTAATCTGCGTTTGGAGAGGCCGGGATTAATCAGGAACAGTCAGTATGGGTTTGTTAAGGGGAGGTCATGTCTGACCAACTCGATTGAATTTTCCGAAGAGGTGACCAGGTGTGTAGAGAGGGAAATGCATTTGACTTGGTCTACTTGGACTTCAGCAAAGCTTTTGACAAGGTTCCCCATGGGAGACTGACAGCGAAGGTAAGAGCCATGGGAACCAAGGAAACTGGGCAAATTGGATCCAGAATTGGCTGAGTGTCAGGAAGCAGAGGGTGATGGTCGAGGGGTGTTTTCTGACTGGAAGCCTGTGTCCAGTGTTGGGGCCCTAGCTATTTGTGGTTTATATAAATGACTTAGACATGAATGTAGGAGGGTTGATCAGTATGTTAGATCATGTTATGTGGCGTGAGATGACCCTTGACATTTTGGTTGGATTGCAATACCTCGCAGCATCAGAAGGTGATAAAAAAGCAGCGTTGTGACAGAGCGGCTTCGATGACATAGCGCTGAGATATTGTTCTTTGTTCTCTGACTATCCACAGAATTCTGCAGTGCGAATCAGAATGCAGCTGACCCACTGGCTGAATTCAGGATGTTTAAACCTCATACGGAGCTGGAGTTTCTCGATTCAAGTCTGACTGAACCAGACAAGCAAGCCCAAAATATTCACCTGGAAATTGGGAATGAAGGTCTACACAGGCTGAACACGTCAGGATTAACAACTTCAGAATCAGGTATAACTTCCGTATTCATCGACTAGAGATCTTATCATTTCACCAACAGCCAACAGAATCCATAGACCTCTTCACCAGCAGGTGCAGAGGGAAGGGCGGGTACTGTAACAAACGCAGAGATAGCACACAGAATTGTTGACTTATAGAATATCCAGAATTGGCCGTTTGGAAGGAGGTGCAACGCTACACTTGCAGGAGAATGCAAGTTCGTCAGTTGATCCACGACGTAAGTGCAGCATCCATATACAAGGCAAATCAAAGGTTGACAGATGGTCTCATCAGTTGAGTATCAGAGCCCACAGATTGGTGCAGCTCAATGACTTAACGTGAAGAGAAATGGATCACTGAGAGTACGCCTCGATCCGCGGCAATTCAAACGCACGTTTCCTTCACAAAATGACCACATTAGAAAGTTAGATCCAAAATTCTTCCCGAAGCTCGATGAGGAACATAGTTACCGGCCAGTACTAACCATGGAGAAGTCCCAAGAGTTTACTCCATGTCAGATCCCTGTTTGGATAATACTGTTTTGAACGACTTCCTTTTGAGCGATTTGTTCACCAAGATTTATTTATTTATTTCAAGGTCACTGCATTACTGCAAAACAATAACATGACCATAATCTGCATTTATTCACACAAGCCACATATAATTAAGGATTGATGTTTAACAGTCCAAAATGTGACATCAACATGCAGCAGGGTGGCACGGTGGCGCAGTGGTTAGCACTGCTGCCTCATGGCGCTGAGGACCCGGGTTCGATCCCGGCCCCAGGTTACTGTCCGTGTGGAGTTTGCACATTCTCCCCGTGTTTTGCCCTCACAACCCAAAGATGTGCAGGGTATGTGGAGTGGCCTCGCTAAATCGCCCCTTAACTGAAAAAAAAAACATGCAGCAGAAAAATGTCAGGTTCTAAAGGATGTTAAAGCCATTCCAACTCTGCAAGGTAAGAATGGCATTCGAAGCTGTCCAGGTCTCTTTAATTTCTTGTCCAGAAACATTCCCAGCTTCATTCAAAATCTTCCCTCTTGGGAATTGTTGAAAAAGAATGTGCCTTTCCCTGTGGTCACAAAGACAACCATATCTGTCTGAAGCACTGAAACAGCTGTTGTCAAGTTAATCGACTTTGCAATTTCACAATCCTAGGGAGACAGCTACCCTGGAGATAGATGTCTCACAGCAGGGTCTGGGAGGAAGCATACTGCAAAAAGGCAAACTGGCTGCTTCAAAACCTGCTTCAAAACCTCCATCTGCAACACAATCCAATTGCTCCAACATCGAGTGAGAAACATCAGCTTCAGTGTTTGCAATCATGCGATTTCTTGGCGACCTATTTGATGAAAGACTGGTGGCAGAAACGTACCAAAAACCACTGCCGATGATTTGGTGAAAACCATTGGCCAGAACATTGCCATGATTGCAACATCTCTCGATAAAAATTCAAGGTTACGGCTGTGAGATTAGGTACATCCCATACACTTAGCAGATTGTCTAACCGAGCGAGAATGGAAGATATGTGCTTGGATCAATAAGTTGACTTAATTGACATTGAACTTGATGATGTTCCCCAAATTCATCTGGTGCATTTTGTAAAGTGCAAATACCGGCAGCTATAAGAAAACATGGCAGAAGATTCCACAGGACAGCAACTGTGGAAAACCGTCATTGAAAGACGGCCTGATTGAATTCAGCACGTCCTTGAACATGTGGGACCATTTTGACTTTGTCAGGCCATCTAAGCATCTGCGGGGGTCTCATTTTTAAAGGTGGACAGGTCATCTTTACAGCCCAATATTCTTCAACAATTTCATCAGTCACACATGGGAATAGATCGCACAAGAAGACTCACAAGAGAGGTGGTCTATTGGCCGGGTCTGAGCAATGACATTGAAGTCTTTGTCAAGGTGTGAAGTTCTTACCCATCCTCAGCCTAAAACTGTGTCTGACCTGTTTCATATTCACAGCACTAACTTCATTATCACTGACTACTTTACTGAGGGTCCCGTTATTTGACAATTGCACAATGCATCAAACATAACTGTCACGCACACGCTATGTGCGAATTTTAGTTAATTTCGTGTGCCTGGGGAGATCATTACAGATAACGGGCTGCAATTTATTGGTAAGCCACTTCAAGATATGTGTGGAAAGTAGACTATTGATCACACTACTTTCTCTCCTCATTAACCCAGGTCTAACAGCCGAGCTGAACAAATAATTCACACAGCGAATGCTCAAATGCCCTAATGTTCAAATGTGGACATTTCACCAAGATCAACAAATTGCAATGTCGCACCTGAGTAAAACCTTTAAATGCAACTGTTCCGTCACCAGCAGAGTTCACATTTAGCAGACCAATTTACCAACTCTTACCCACTATACTCACAGAAATTAGAGAGCAACTTTTAAAAGTGTAAGTGGTGATGTTGAAGGCACACAATTAAAATGAGGGTACAGAACTGCCAGGTGTACAGTTGGAGCAACAAGTTCACATCCAGGATCCCACAGGAGGTACAGGGGCAACCAGCCCAGATGACAAGGATTTGGGCAGAATCAATGTCCTGTGAAGTCATTGCACACGGAGGCCTGACGACGAGGCATAACCGAGGACGGATCTGATCCATTCCAGCCCCTCAATCACCGGACAGTCCCGTTGCTTCGAGGACAAGATCCCAAATGAAACCAGCAACAACATCCGGGAATGGGAATCCCAGAGCTCACTGTCAGCAATTGCAGAAACCTCCAGCCACGGTCAGCATCACACGATCTGGGTGAGCCAGCTGATTACCCCCACGCTTCAGAGACTCACAGAGTCACCAGTTAGATACACTTTAATAATGAACATGAACATGTATTATAAATAGTTTTCTTTATTTGGAAGGGAGGATGTGCCTTTGAAAAGAAAAGGGAATGTTGTAATATGCCTTCAAGAGATGTCAGTGTGATATCACCAGGAGCAAAATGTGTGATGTGGTCCAGTCTCAGTTACACTTTCGCTTTGAGCAGAGCACACTGTTGGTGTTAACTTCTGACTTTGATAATATGCTGGGATATGAATTAATGCCTGCTTATTTTCTGCTGAGACAGTGAACTTTGGACAAAGAGTGACTCGAACAGGTGTATCTTCCAAAACCAATGGGTCAATGCTGACCGGTTCTCCATTTCTTCAGGAGCTGTTATTCTAAGCTGTCTAAACAGCTGCAACCATATCCAGGAGTGGCAACTCATGACCTTAGAATTGGCAACTCATGACCTTATGACCTTATGTAATCACGTGCGCAACATGGATTGGACAAATGTAAACTGCTGTGTAAAAGAATTGAAAGCTATATATGGCATGAACTGAGAGACTAAGAGAATAAGGATTGATAACTGAATATGGTATGAACTGCAATACTAAGAAAATTGACTGGCTGTATGTAAATGAGACTACCTAATTCTGCTTTGAAAGGGGTATATTAACATAGTTTTAAGCCATAGCTCATGAGAAGGTGCTGTCAGGACTGGTGTCCAACACTTTTCTCCCAGAGCTCTGCACAATAAATTGTTTCTTATGCACACGTTCAGGTCTATTTGTGAATATTTTCACCCAAGACACACACACACACACCCACGACACACACACACACACACCCACGACACACACACACACACACACACACCCACGACACACACACACACCCCCACGACACACACACACACACACTCACACACACAGACACACACACACTCACTCAGACACACACACACTCTCACACACTCACACACACACACACACACACACACACAGTTACGATGTCTTCAAGCTCTACACCATTGTTCCTTCACCGTTGCCGGTTGAAAATCCCGGATCTTCCTCCTAACAGCACTGTTGGTGTACCTGCACCACGTGGACCACAGAAGTCCAAGAATGCAGCTCACCGCCACCTTCCCAAAGGGCAATTAAAGATGGGCAAGAAATGCTGGTCTAGCCCAGCGAAGCTCACGTCGCAATAATGAATAAACCATAAATAAACAATTGTTCTCATGTGCCTAGTCTTAATAAGTGAACCCACAGTGTGTTTACCCAATCCTGTGAGTGGTTGGAGCATTGTGTCTTGTACAATAAGTCCAAGGTATTACATCATTCAAATAACACAACACAGTCCCCGTGGTGTAGGTACACCCACAGTGCTGTTAGAGAGGGGGGCTGCTGATCAGAAGGAGAAACAATTGGACACAAATAAGACATTAAGCTTGCCTCCTCACACATTGGTCAGTTTAGTATCAGCAGTGTTACCTCAGTGAAATTCTGATGGCATTGGTTGCAGGAGTGAAGGTGGATGGCATCAAAGTTTAACATCATTCCTCTCATTTGCTTCCTTTTTATCTTCCCCGGTCTGCATTGCCTGTCGCTCTGCAAAAGATCAAAGTTTTCAGTGGGAGAATGAAAAGCTAGTGCTTGCCCTATGAGCTGAAATGAAATACGCTTAAAAGAGAAATCTTGTCTCGGGATTTATTTCTCCCTCTGATTTCTCTCCTCAGCGGTGACTCTCACTGAGGTGCAGAAGGAGGCCATTCAGCCCATCGACTCTGCACCGGCCCTTGGAAAGGGCACCCTACTTAAGCCCACACCTCCACCCTGTCCCCGTAACCCGGTAACCCCACCTAACCTTTTTGGACATTAAGGGGCAATTTAGCAAAGCAAATCCACCTAACCTGCGCATCTTTGGGTTGAAGATGTTTGCAGGGTTGGCAGAGATCTGCCAGTCACGAAGCACAAGCAGGCAAAATTGTAGGAAGGTCAGAGAATTACATTTCCGCCAGGGATTTTCCCCATTGTTTTCAGTAACCTGAAGTGAAAAGATGTTCCAGAATCGCAAAGAAATGGCACGTGCCACCTTTACAGGTTTCTGCAGAACTTGGGATGGTATCTTGACCCAACTGTGAAAGGTCAACCGCAGACAGAGTGAGGAGACTAATTGAGAAAAGAGAGCGTAGGTTCGAGGCAGGAAGACAACATCAGACAGCTTGCTCATTCTGAATCTCTTACTGAGCAGAACCAAAATAAATTTGTACTTAGAATTTCTGGAGACTGAAGTGAATTTCCCATAAGGTTATTATTTGATAAAGACAAACCATTTAAGTGGAAGAAAAGGATAAGGTCGCATTACAACATGTGAGTGATCTGTCCAGACAGCAGACTTATCAAAGTCTTGTATAAAACCCGAGATTGTTTACTTTCATCCAGTGTGAATCGTATATGTGAAAATTGGATGTAATTTGCCCCCTACTGATCGAATTTAGATATCAGCTCGTATCAAGGAGCAGATGTCAGCCCAGGGTGACAAGAATTAGATGAATTTTAAATCATTTCTGTGTTCCAGCTGACTGAGTTGGCAGAACTTTTAATTAACTTCCATCTGAGAAGAATAAAAACAGGGTATTTTAACTGTAAATGCTGGACAGACAGATCGACCTTTACATGCGGCCCTGACAGACTCCAATCCAATACTGACCTCTATTCTCTCCTTCAGACAGTTCCCCCTACCCCCACCCTCCCAACCCCCCACCCTGGCTGATTTTCACTTCCTCAGAGTTTCCAGGCCTCCAGGGAAATCCAGCCCGTGTCTATTCTTTCTTTTAAAGTTCTCCTTAATATCCACCACTTTGACGAAGGTTTTGATCAACTGTGAAGCAGCTTGGGCCAATTTACAATGTTAAATGTGGTACAAAAATTCAAATTATTGTTGTGCACTTTCAGCAGTTTCTGTTTTTAATTCCATTGTCTATAGAGTTCAAGCCCTTCCTGGGCCAGGGTTACATTGTCAGTCATCAGATCCCAACCATCAATCGTATTCCAACCTCGATCAGATTAATAACGAGCTACAATCTCCACAAATACCTGAGCAAGGTGTGAACGGAGAAGGGGGAAGGGATGGAATGTGATCCGGAATGGATATGGGATGGGGCTAAGAGCCTTCACAGGATGGGATTACTGACAACACAGTGCAATCTGGGCAGTGTGAAAAATTAACTCATGGTCCAAATTGGGTTTGCTGACAATGCAAATTCACTGAAAATGTTATTCATTTTAATTCTTAACTCTTAAGAGTCATTCCCTCCGCATCATGAGACCATTCTTACCCAAATAACTAAATGACGGCAAAGGTTTGGACGCAACGCGAGGCAGAGAAGCTGCGATACGTGAGATCACCACGTCTCACCCAGACCAGACGTGGCATATGTTGGACTGAAGGAAATTCCTGCAGGTGTGGGGTAGAATTGAGGAGTCATCACTTTCAATCCTGGGACAATAGGGTTGGAAAATGAATGAAAGAAACATGTTGGGGGTTTGGGAGCTATTAGATTATCCATGATCTCACTGAAGGTGAGCACAGACTGGAGAAGCCAAATGGCCTCTTCCTATTCCTAATAATAATCTTTATTGTCACAAGTAGGCTGACATTAACACTGCAATGAAGTTACTGTGAAAATCCCCTAGTCGCCACATTCCGGCGCCTGTTCGGGTCACAGAGGGAGAATTCAGAATGTCCAATTCACCTAACACGCACGTCTTTTGGGACTTGTGGGAGAAACCAGAGCACCCGGAGGAAACCCACGCAGACACGGGGAGAACGTGCAGACTCCGCACAGACAGTGACCCAAGCCGGGAATCGAACCTGGCGATGTGAAGCAACAGGTGAGTGGAAGCACGCGATGAGTTCCTGGTTGGATTGCAGGGATAGGTCACCAACATTCTGCAGGAACATAGAATGGGGATTGCCGCAACTTCGTTTTGAAAAACTTCCAATTTAATTTCCACCCACTTCAGTGACATTAAAACAGAAAGGAGGATTGGTGTGACACAGAGAGATGTTGGTGACTGGAGATTAATTTTTTGGGGTTAAACTCCATTCGTATGTGGTGTCCTCACAAGCTCACACATCCCTGACAGAACTTCCAGCATCCTTGGATATGGGCTGGAGGAACATCTGGGGAAGGTTTCTGTTTTACATTTAGACATTTTCAGACTGACCCCCTTGCCCAAAACTGCAGAAAGAACCAATTCCTGAACTCTTGTTTAACCCTCCCCTCTGGAAATAGCTTTCCAATGAATCAGGGGAATGGCTCAACTCAAAAGGGACATTTCCCAGGCTCAATACGTCTAATTCCAAATAGTTCTCACCTTTTTATCAGACATGTGGATTGACTCTACACCGAAGCTTCAGGGCGTAATCATTCCAATTCACAGTTCTATTCAAATGATCCAAAGGGCAACTTAAAAAGCATTTTAAGCAAATATATTTAGCAGCACTTGTGAATTTCTTTCGAAAGAAAGAATTAGGTCAGCTCCTCAGGGTTTATCAAAAAAACGAATGGGACTCTTCTTTCCCCATCTCCGAGACTCTCCACTTGCTCTCTGAACTCATCCCCCCCCCCCCCCCCCCCCCCCCCCCCCGCCCAAGTGACCAATCTTCACGCTTGAGACTGCATGACAAGTGGGGTCAGCGAAGCAGCAGAGTGGAGCAATGTCGTATCTGCTCACGTTCGAATCCGACCACCTCCGGAGTCCTCGTGTTTACATTTCCAGTACCCGCAATACCCAGCGGGAGCCAATTACCTGCTTTGGCTGAATGTTCTGCCCCACCAATTAGGTCGATTACTGGAGGTCAGGTCAACAAACTCAGCAGAGAAACACAGCTGACATGCTTGATGCAAGCTCCAGCACACAGAAGAGTGAGCCGGGAATCCTGGCTCAATCCGCCATTCCGTAATAATTCCATGATCAATCGCCTCGTCTCCTCCATCGCAAACTGTTCGGCATGCAACTTCAGAAAGCTACCTGACCAAGTGCCACGGAATGCACCTGTTTGCAAGATTGAAGCCTGTAGACCCTAAGGCGCAGTTTTGATGCAAAATTGGCTCAATGGCAGGAAGCAGAGAGACATTGTGTTTCAGACCAGGATAATATGCGGTGGTGTTCCTCAGGGGATTAGGATTTCTGCTCTCTCTGTGAACAAGGAGCAGGAAGAGGCCATTCAGCCCCTTGAACCTGCTCCATCATTTAATAAGATCATGGCTGATCTGATAATAATTTCCTATCTGCATCCTGTCTTCCTCCCGCTAACCTGCCAACCCTTTGCTCACCAAGAATCTATCCACCTCGGCGTTAAAAGTATTCAAAGACTCGGTTTCCGCGGCCTTTTCAGGAAGAAAGTTCCAGAGGCACATGACTCCCGGAGAGAAAAAAAAACTGTGGTCATCTCTGCCTTAGATGTGCAACCCCTTATTTTTACACAGTGACCCCCGAGTTCTACATTCTCCCCCAAGAGGAAACATCCTCTCCACATTCACCCTGTCAATACCCTGTCGGTACGTCAATATAGTCAATCAAATTGCCTCCTACTTTTCTGAACTCCAGTGGATACAAGTCCAGCCTCCATGCCACTGAGGGGCGGAGGGCCACTCTCCCCCAGGGTGGGCCAGAGGCTCAAGCCCAGCCTCCTGAACACTGCCCGCCATGTCATGGCAGAGCTAGTCAGCGCTGCCAGTCTCATCAGGAGGAGGCAGCTGGTCATCCGGAGGGTATTTCTGATGGGGTCCTCTGTCCCGAGAGGGTCAGAGAACCAGGGAGGGTTCCAAAGGCTGCGGTGCAGATGTCCTCTGCCTGGGGTGAGCTGTGCTGACCCCCCTGCCTCCTCTGCAGTGGGGCAGCCATCTCCACATCATTTCTGAGGAGTGACAACACCTGGTGGGCTCCTGATTGAGATTGGCCACTCTCCCCTTCATGATCCCGCTGGGGTATGAGGGTGTCCAGAGAGGCGGCCTGGGTGGGGTCCCAGATGTCCAGAGGCTCTCTGAGCATTCGAAGGACACAGGCAGCACTCAGCAGTGTGAGCAGCCAGGAGCCTGTAAGTAGCAGCAAAGGGGGTGGGTTTAAAACACAGATGGCAGCAATGGGGGTCTGAGTCAGTCCACCCCAATCCCGAGGGGGACATCCCGACCACGGACTTGGCACCATCACTACCCGTTACTGCCCTCAGCCTGGCCAGCCAGCAAGCCCAATAGTTTTCAACGGATTTTCAGTATTTTCTTAGTCTCTCGCTCACCCTCCACAGCCATGGCGCCCAATCCACGCTTGTAGATACTTGCAGCGATTCACGCCCACGAGATCTGCGCCTGAGTGGAGCGGAGCATCGCGCAAGGGCAGAGCATGAAGTGTTAAACCCACTAATCACATTTAAATGCATACAAATGTCGGCTTTGCATGTCATCGCTACCAGCACGGGCTGCAAACCTCATTATCGGCACCAATGATGGGCTGGAGTATGACACCCGAATCGGCGCTGGGCGCAGACATCGATTTTGGCCGGGTGCCCGATTCCGCCCGATCGCGGTTCACGTTTTTGGTGTCGCAAGGCAGAGAATTTTGGCAAATATAATTAAATTGATTAATTTTAAAGGGGGTTCAGTAATAGAGAGGACTGGGTTCGTCTGTGCAAATCTCGCAAATAAGCGGCAAAATGTGATCGGTCAATTTAAAATAAAACATTCAGGATTGGCTTTGTCAATGCAGGAAATGCTAAAGTAAAGTTAAGGCAAACCTTTGTAACTCATTAGGTCAGCCTTAACTGGAGAATTGTGTCCAACTTGGAGGGTCAAACCTGGGGAAGGTTGTTAACATCTTGGGGAGGGTGCAAAGGAGATTGATTCAAATGGTACCAGGAATGAGGGACTATCATCAGATGGAGAGACTGGTGAATCTGCGATTGTTTCCCTTGGTGCATAGCGGGTTAAAGGGAGATTTAATGGAGGTGCAGGAAATGATGAGACATTTTCATAAACTAAACTCCTGGAGCCAAGGGTTCACTAAGCAGAGGATTCTAATTGAAGTTAATTAGTGCAAAAGAACATGGGTTAACATGGGTCTGAGTAAAGTGCCCTAACAATGATGTAAGAGAACATGTGACCCACAGCTAAGGGGCAGTACAGCGTTGGAAAGAGCTGTGTGTAGAAGCAAGCATGGAGAAAGCTCCTCTCTTGAACCTTTACTATACCTCGGTATATAGCTGTTAGTATTTAATCAATACTTACTGCTAAACTACCGAAGACCTTAACAAGACCCGCCAAACTACACTCAACACTTGATGACTCATAGCTTTATCAAAGGTCCAGCCCAGGTTCACTGGGCCAAATGTCCTCCTTCCGCACAATGTAGACATTGGGGTGCCTGAATTGAAAGTTGGAGACGTTAACTCCGTGCATGTGGACCTTTCCTTGAGTCTGCCGACAGTGTAAAGGTTAGCCACTTGGGCTGCTGTGCACGATGCAAATCACTTTGCTGACACCAAATGCTGCGGGGTCTGACAAACACAATCATGATTCATTCACAGGGCCCGTGGACTGAAGAGCTTTTCAACGCTAGTGATTTATGTGGGTGACTAAAATGTGGCTTTCCACATGTTGAAATCTCCCACGTGAATTGTAACCACTAAAGTAATTCCAAGAAAGAAATGAGGCCTACGAGAGAAATCACGGGCCTTGACAACCCTGAAACCTGATCAAACTTTAATCTTCCTGATTAGGGGCAGAAAATGGCTTTTGGAGCTGGTTTTCAATCACAGGCTTAATTTCCCTTACGTAACAAACAGCAGCTGGAAATATGAGTGAAGTTTTAAGTAATGAGAGTTAAACTGAAAAATATTGGAAAAGTGAATTAAGGAAAACAGAAACGATAGGAGTTACGCTTTAAATCTTAATTCTTTTCATTTTTAAAGCTATGTTTTATCACTGTGGTTACCCAATTCAGCAATAAAACTGGCCCTCCGTGATCTGAACAGTAATGTGAGGCAATTTATCAGTTTGTGCATTGTTCCATTTGACACTTTAAAAACTTGCCCTCTAATGATTAAAGATTGCCAGCTGGTCCTCGAAGTGTTGGTCCCCAGTGTGTTAATCTTCGCTGTCGTCTGCCCTCTTCTGTTCACCAATCCAAGCCCCCTTTTTTCCCCGTTTCTCATTCAAAATGTTTCCTTTGAGTTTAAACTGAGTGAACCTGGTTCGGGATGTTTTCAAACTGAATATCACAGACTTTGAGTGGGTGTCAAAGTGCCGTCCCCCCCCCCCCTCCCCCCCCGCGCCCCGCCCCCCCCGCGCCCCCCCCCCCCGCGCCCCCCCCCCGCCCCCCGCCCCCCACCTGCACCCCAGAAGATGGACACAGATCTCCTCAGTGCAGAGAATCATTTGCTGAATTCGCCAGCCGTCATCGAATGTACCACTCCCTCGAGTGACGTATGAACTTGCGAGCATTTAAAAGTCGGCCACATCTGGCCTACATGTGACTCCAGACCCACAGAATGTGGTTGACTCTTAGTTGCCCCCGAAAGGACAATTCGGGATGGGCAATAAATGCTAGCCCAGCCTGCGACACCCAGGTCCCGTGAGCGAATAAAAAAAACATTGCTATGGGTCTGGAGTCACGTGTAGGCCAGACCGGGTAAGGACGGCAGATTTCCTTCCCTAAAGGACATTAGTGAACCAGATGGGTTTTTACGAAAATCAAAAGCGGTCATCATTAGACTGCTAATTCCAGATTTTTACTGAAATCAAATTTCACCGTCATTTCGCCAGAGCATGACCCTCGGGTCTTTGGATCACGGATCCAGTAACAATACCACGACCCAGCTGCCTCCAGAGGAGGCGGAGGGGGAGGTATTCCTGTGCAGAGAGCAAGGTGGTGAACAGTCTCCGTCAGAACAGGAAGAAGCTGAAGAGGAGATACAATATATTACACCAGAGTAAAGAATAGATGCGGGAAATAAAAACAGGGACATTTACATGCGCTCTCTCTCTCACACACACACACGCAAACAGAACACACATGGACACATGCTAATACACACACATTACACAGGAGGTGGCAGAATATCTTGCAATACGTTGAAATGACAAACAGGAGGTGGTTAAATGGTTGAAGTAAAATTAAAATAAGACGATAAAAGCGAAATGAAAGAAATAAAAAAAACCCATGAGGCATAAAACTGGATGAATAGCTGAGATGGGACAGAGTGTTCCAAAATTTTCTGGCTGTATTTCAGATTGGCAGCAACTGCAATTCTTTACTTTATTACGTACATAAATTATTTTCATAGAATTTACAGTGCAGAAGGAGGCCATTCAGCCCATTGAGTTTGCACCGGGTCTTGGAAAGATTAAGCCCACACCTCCACCCTCTCTCCATAACCCAGTAACCCCACCTAACCTGTTTTTGTTTGGACACTGAGGGCAATTTATCATGGCCAATCCACCCAACCTGCAAATCTTTGAACTGTGGGAGGAAACCGGAGCACCCGGAAGAAACCCACGCACACATGGGGAGAACGTGCAGACTCCGCACAGACAGTGACCCAAGCCGGGAATCGAACCTGGGACCCTGGAGCTGTGAAGCAACAGTGCTAACCACTGTGTTGCCGTGCTGCTAAAGGGAAACTCCCTCTCGCTGCCTCACACTCATTGTGCGCAATCGACTGGCATCATCACGCCCGACTAGGTCACACGGCGAGGCCGATTAATCTCGAGAGCCTCTTACAAGATTTGCAATCTTCGGAATGCATAGCGAGGTCTAACATAATCGCTTCCTCGCCGGGTGAGATCCAGATTTACATATTTAAGTGAGCCTTTAGCCTTATTTAAAATTGTTGGAGCCGGATTCTCCCGAGGCCCGGGAACGCACGCCCGCACCTGGGAGACTGCAACATGGCGCCATTTAGCACTACTCCACATAAACGTGGACCAGGTGTCAAGGCACCTAGGAGGGTCTCCCAGTCATCGGACGCTGTCTGGGTGGTCAGGCTCTGGGTAGGGTGGTACCCTGCCATTTCTGCCGCCACCTAGGCACGTTGGCACTGCCAGTCAAACACCCTGACAAGGCCACCCGAGCACTGCCAGGGTGCTCGTGCCTGGGATCAGGCCCACAGGCTGCCCTGCCCTTAAATGGTGGGGTGAGGGGGGGGGCTCGAGTACCCCCAAGTGGTAAGTCGGTGCGTTGGGAGGATCTGGAGGCCGTGATCAGGAGTCCGAGGGGTGGGGGCGAGAGATCAGGGAGGCAATTAAATATGGCTGACGTCATCAGACCAGGAAGTGAGGGAAGTGCGGCCTTGATGGGGCATTCCCGTTCGAGGCTAAAAAAGCAGAGTCCCGTTTGATAGCGGGGTCGTTCTTGGCACTACTGGCATCGAGAAACACCCCACTATTCATGCCCCAAGCCTCTATATATTAAGAAATAAATCGCACCCACCACTTCTATAAATATCTTAGTATTTCAACAGAAACTTTACACTGGAACATAAGACAATTTTCAAACGCCATTCTTCAAAGTATCAAAAATATATATCTATAAAAATGGGAAAATGCCAGGAACTACTTGTGGATCCTCCTGTATCAATGGCCTGACTCCCCACCACCCCCGCCACCCCCGCCACCCCCCACCCCCCCCCCCCCCCCCCACCCCCCCCCCCCCCCCCCACCCCCCCAAGGTCAGCTTTGATAGCAGCTACAAGGCAAGGCGCCAGATTACAACATGATTGCCGGCTCTTCGTCAAGCTGAAACATGAACTCAGCTTCTCTCTCTGCAGATGCAGCCTGAGCTGCTGAATCTTTCCAACGTTTTCTGCTCAAAGGCAACATGTGGACAGCGCTGTGCAAGATCACAACAACTGGCAGAACAGATCGAACCTCTCCTTCACACATTCAGAGTTCAGAACTTGGGTTTTTTGTCATTGTGCTACCTTGGTCTCCCCCTCGAATCTCCTTCAAAGAGATGGGGGCTTCTTTCTGCAGTTGTGAGCCTGTCCGAGTTCTCCTTCGTTTATGAGGGGCCACATCGTCTGGGGGAAAAGACGGATTTTGAGTGACAGGGAATTTGTCAATGTCTGTGGTCAAAGCCACGGCCACGGTTCCTTGGGGGATTTCCGTCAACATTTCTTGGACATGTTCCTCTCGGCACTCCATCAGCTTTGAGGTGGAAGGTGGCATGGCTCCATTCTGGCTTCCATTGGTCTGTGAGTAGACATTACTGACCTTGGTCTTGTGTTCTCCTGTGTTATTGTAGACCTTATACCTGATCATGAGGATGATGATGAAGACCAGAACAGAGGCCACAATGATCCCACCGATGATGATGATCATGGTCCCACCAAGGAACTGAGTCTGCATGGACCGGCACTGTGTGTACTCCCTCTCTGTGGTGAACTGCACACAACCCACAGCGCGGGTAGCAGTCAGCATGGTGATCCCATCGTCATAGACAGCCAGGACGCACAGATCATAGTCTCGACCGGCAACCAAGTCTTTCACAAGGAACGTTTTGCTAGAAGATGGAATCATTCTGTAAGACAATTTAATATGTGTTAGAAGATGTGGCCATGCAATGTTCAAGTGCACAAATAACACATTCACAACAACCTGCATCTGTATAACAAAATACCCCCAAGGTGCATGACAGAAACGGTATCAAACTGTTATGTTCCAGTATATTATGAAGTATCAAAGACCCAGAAAAATGCCTAATTAAAAATGGACATCCTGGAAATTCACACATCCCTTTGTATTAGGATTGAACGTCAACAAAAGGAGGACATCATTCCAACCAGCTTGCCTTTCTGGTTCACCATAGACAAAAGACATCTCAAAACTTAATGTGTATGAGCCAAGTGTAAATAGCTCCCCATAAACCTCTCCTTGCATTATGATGGCCCCCCATAGAAACTCAGACTGGGTAAATGGTAAAGTCACAATTGACCAACACTGGGTTTTTATTGATCTGACCACCCTCCTTATTTGGAAAGAGACTTTGGATGAGTAACAGGTCATATGAGTGAGTAAGCTGTGCTGTTGCTGCTTTTGCAGAACTCGCTGAGGCAAAAAGACCATCGAAAAAAAATCAAACTAGCCATGGGCAACTGAGCAGCCAGGGTAATAGACAGCAGTGGCTTGAAAGTGGGAGAAGGCCAATCCCAAGCCTGTTCCAACTTCAAATTCACCTGAGAACCAAAGACCTGGAAATTCATCCCCAACACGCCTCGCAGCTTGGTACGCATGCACTGCTTAAAAGACCTTCGCTTCAACTAAAAGCATCAACTCATCGAAGAAACTACAGACATGTCATGAAAGACAGACAGAAACAATTATACATTGTAAACGTACTGCATTTTTCTTCGTCTGTCTCGAATCATCGTGTGCACCGCATGTGCGAGATATAGCATTTTCAAACCTCTCTGACAAATGCGGGATAATAAATATTTTTTTTAATTTTAAAAATCACAAAAGCTTGCTGCTGGGATGGTTTTAATTGGGACAATTGGTCTGAGGGTCAGAAAATACATACGCCCATCATGTACAAAATGTATTAACCATGATCTCGAAGAACACTGTCCCATCAGATCAAAGATTAATTGGTTGAGATTGTCAACAAGGAAAGAAGTCAATAATTGATTGTCAACAATTGAGGTGATAATCTATGAGCATAAAAAGGGAATGTGCTGGAAGATTCCTGCGGGCCTGGCAGTATCAGTGGAGAGAGAAACAGAGGGAAGGTTTGTGTCCCTGTGACTGATCTCCAGTTAGCGATGGATTGCGGGTGGAACTGGACAAATGTTCCAAATTCCTTCAGCAGTTAATGGGCAACGATTTGGGTAATATGAAAGTAACGGCGATTTATCACTTTACACTAGAAATTAAGGAATCTCAATGATACCATAGTGACGCAGTGTCACGCAATTGGGAAATATTCCAGTTTCTGAAGCATCAAAGAAACATCAGCTCAGCTCAACGTTCCCATTGTTGTGGGTTCCAGCTCCCAAAACCAGGACATTCCTTAATATAGGCTACAATGGCAGTACAGCACAGTGAGGGGGTGCTGCACTGTCAGAGGATCAGTACTGAGGGAGTGCTGCGCTGTCAGAGGGTCAGTACTGAGGGAGTGCTGCACTGTCAGAGGGTCAGTACTGAGGGGGTGCTGCACTGTTAGAGGGTCAGTACTGAGGGAGTGCTGCACTGTCAGAGGGTCAGTACTGAGGGAGTGCTGCACTATCAGAGGGTCAGTACTGAGGGAGTGCTGCACTGTCAGAGGGTCAGTACTGAGGGAGTGCTGCACTGTCAGAGGGTCAGTACTGAGGGAGTGCTGCACTTTCAGAAGGTCAGTACTGAGGGAGTGCTGCACTGTCAGAGGGGCTGTCCTGAGGGAGTGCTGCACTTTCAGAGGGTCAGTACTGAGGGAGTGCTGCACTGTCAGGGGGTCAGTACTGAGGGTGTGCCGCACTGTCAGAGGGTCAGTACTGAGGGAGTGCTGCACTGTCAGAGGGTCAGTACTGAGGGAGTGCCGCACTGTCAGAGGTTCAGTACTGAGGGAGTGCCGCACTGTCAGAGGGTCAGTACTGAGGGAGTGCCGCACTGTCAGAGGGTCAGTACTGAGGGAGTGCGGCACTGTCAGAGGGTCAGTACTGAGGGAGTGTTGCACTGTCAGAGGGTCAGTACTGAGGGAGTGTTGCACTGTCAGAGGGTCAGTACTGAGGGAGTGTTGCACTGTCAGAGGGTCAGTACTGAGGGAGTGCGGCACTGTCAGAGGGTCAGTACTGAGGGAGTGTTGCACTGTCAGAGGGTCAGTACTGAGGGAGTGCGGCACTGTCAGAGGGTCAATGCAGAGGGAGTGCTGCACTGTCAGAGGGTCAGTACTGAGGGAGTGCTACACTGTCAGAGGGTCAGTACCGAAGGAGTGCTGCACTGTCAGAGGGTCAGTATTGAGGGACTACTGTTGCACTGTCAGAGGGTCAGTACTGAGAGAGTGCTGTACTGTCAGATGGCCAGTACTAAGGGAGTATTTTACTATCAAAATTATAATTATAATTCTAACTAGATCTCTAAAAATACAAGTGATTATTTTTACCATAAATCGTATAATTTCTTGTCAATTCAGCAAAAGCTTCTTTTTCTCATTAAAACTCCCTTCATGCATGTGACTTTCAATTAGTTGCAAAACTAACCACAATGTTTCTAAACATCAAGCCTTGACTGACATCTCCTGGACCGGACCAAAGAGAGTTAAGTGCTTTCTGTTAGTTTCACAGCTGCCTACTTCGAGTCAGTCAAGCATGAAGGTAAGTGAATGGAACAATGCTGACAGCTGGGGGGTTGTGAAAACTGTCAATCACAGCCCAGTAAAATCAGGATCAGAGAAATGAATGAATGGTTTGCAGATCAAAGATTTGAGGGGGTTTAAACACAGCTGACTGGTTTTCCCTTTGCAATATTGACAGGTGTTGCTTCCTCTGCCTGAGCAGGTGTATTGCCCAGGTCAGTTTTAAAGCAGTGATTTTTTTTTTCCCTGCCTCTGGCTGGACTGCTCTCTCGCTCTTCCAGAACACGCGACAGGAGAAGACAGTCTCCCAAACTGAGAATCCTGCCCCCGATGTATCTAATATCCATCAAGGTGAGGGATGTTAACTTCTAGGATTAAAAGTCCGCTTCCGGTATGTCACTATCAGCACCAGAGATAAGAAACCTATTTTGTGCTCCTGATGAAGTCCAATTGCATCCTCCACAGACTCGGAAACAGAATCCAGGATCCCCCTCACTCCCCCCTTCTGAGTCAGATGGGTTTTTTAACAACTTTGCAACCCAGATTTTTACTGAGTTCAAATTTCTCCATTTGCCATGGTGGGATTCGAACCCTGGCTCTCTGGATTGCTATTCCAGCTACGTTACCTCTCTGCACTGACTTTCTCTCTTCTCTTCGAAACATATCGAGTAGAGTGAAACTTGATTTTGAGTTTGGCAGTGTCTGAGAATATACCCATATTCTCTTTATACCACTGAGAAAGTGCGACAAATACCTCATCATGCAGTGTTATTATGGTTTTTATGTTGATAAATTGACTTGTCAAGATACAGTGGAATGAATGTCTGAAAACTTGATTCCAATTGATTGATTGTACAAAGGTCGACTCTGTTGATTAATAGTTTTGTGTGAAAGGAGTTTGGTAGTGCTAGTTTGGAAGTCTGCAAAATTTCCCCAATATTAACAGCCTCACCCAAAGGAGGCACAGGGGCCGTATGTGAGAGACTCGAATGTTGTACCAGCAAGCAGGTCTCTGCTGATGGGGTTGCCGGGTAAATCAGCAAAAGCTCCAAAACTAAGTATCTGGCCTGGAATGCATTGATTCTCAAAAGAGCATCCTTCCCTTGTCAAAGAAAAGCACGAAGCAAGGCACTCACCTAGAATTTGCTGTCAAAACAACAGTGAAGTGAATGGTACTCAATGTTATTCAGGTAGAAATGGTGCAGAAACATTAAGCAAAGGGCAGATGTGTGGGTAATCCCAAAAGATGACCAAGGGGCACTGTTCCACCACCATCTTCCTGAAGATGGCACCTCACTGCTTCCTCATCCTCTTTATTCTTTGATGTGACGTGGGCATTGTTGCTTCACAGCGGCAGGGTCCCAGGTTCGATTCCCGGCTTGGGTCACTGTCTGTGCGGAGTCTGCACGTTCTCCCCGTGTCTCTGTGGGTTTCCTCCGGGTGCTCCGGTTTCCCCCCCACAAGTCCCGAATTGGACATTCTGAATTCTCCCTCTGTGTACCCGAACAGGTGCCGGAGTGTGGCGATGAGGGGATTTTCACAGTAACTTCATTGCAGTGTTAATGTAAGTCTGCTTGTGACAATAATAACGATTATTATATGGGCATTGTTGATAAGATCAGCACTTAACGTAGTTCCCTCATTGTCCCTGAACTAAGTAGCTAACTGGGCCATTTTCCAAGTACAGTTAAGAGTCACATTGCAATGGGTTTGGAGCTATGTGTGGGCCAGACCAGGTAAAGGGGGCAGAGTTCCTTCCCTAAAGTGCATTGGTGAGCCGGATGGGTTTCTACAACAATCAATGACAGTTTCATGATCACCTTTACGAACACAATTCAGTTAGATGTTGCACTTGGGGCGGACGGGATCAAAGGATATGGGGGAAAGTGGGATCAGGCTATTGAGTTGGGTGAGCAGCCATGATTATATTGAATGGTGGAGCAGGTTCAAAGGGCCAAATGGCCTCCTCCTGCTCCTATTTTCCATGTTTATAATCTTTCAATTCCAAATTTTTTTAATTGAAATTACATTCAGATTTAGGTGTGAAGATACTGGGCGGGATTCTCCTCCGGCGGGCTCCGTTTTGCCGGCAGCCCGGGGGTTTCCCGATGGCGTGGGGCTGCCCCACAATGGGAATCCCCACTCACCGGCCGGTGAAACAGAGCATCCCGCCGGCGGGATTAAACGGAAATGCGGCGGGGCGGAGAAACCAGCCCGCTGTATTTACAGGGTAGATATAGATTAAACTCACCGCAGGAATGTTAGTGTCTCAATCCCAGGCAAATACCAGCCTCCCCGGACAGGCGCCGGAATATGGCGACTAGGGGCTTTTCACAGTAACTTCATTGAAGCCTACTCGTGACAATAAGCGATAAAAAAAAATACTCTGAATGATGGAATAAATGTTAATTGCTGTTAATTGATCTCTCTGCCACTGAAAATAAATTATTAACTGTGGAGATTCATTCCTTCAGGTATTAATTATTGTTGGAGATTTTTAATATGTCAAACTTTATTTTACGTAAGAACATAAGATCTAGGAGCAGGAGTCGGCCATCAAGCCCCTCGAGCCTGCTCCGCCATTCAATAAGATCATGACTGATCTTTGTGTGGACTCAGCTCCACTTTCCGGCCCAAACACCATAACCCTTAATTCCTTTACTGTTCAAAAATCTATATATCTTTATCTTGAAAACATTTAACGAGGTGGCCCTAACTGCTTCACTGGGCAAGGAATTCCACAGATTCACAACCCTTTGGGTGAAGAAGTTCCTCCTCAACTCGGTCCTAAATCTGCTCACCCTCATTTTGAGGCTATGCCCCCTAGTTCTGCTTTCACCCACCAGTGGAAACAGCCTCCCTGCTTCTATTCTATTCCCTTCATAATTTTATGTTTCTATAAGATCCCCCCCCCTCAAACCTTTATTCTGATTGGTTAAGTAATGCAAATTGGAATATTATCCAATGCAGCTCCTGCTATAGATCTGTCTTTAATTCACTCTGGCCTCATGTTCGATGTTTCGACACACGGCAACATTATGAGCTTTCACTTTGGGTGCTGTAATAGAACATAGAACATACAGTGCAGAAGGTGGCCATTTGGCCCATCGAGTCTGCACTGACCCACTTAAGCCCTCACTTGCATCCCCCTCACCCAATAACCCCATCTCACCTTTTTGGACACGAAGGGCAATTTATCATGGCCAATCCACCTAACCTGCATGTCATCGGACTGTGGGAGGAAACCGGAGCTCCCGGAGGAAACCCACGCAGACACGGGGAGAACGTGCAGACTCGGCACAGACAGTGACCCAAGCCGGGAATCGAACCTGGGACCCTGGTGCTGTGAAGCCACAGTGCTAACCACTGTGCTACCATGCCACCCATAATAAAAGCCTAAACTAGGAAGAATTAAGTTGAATCAATGGCTGATACTGTCAACTGACCCCTGCCACACCCTCAAATTCCTTGCATGGAAAGAGCAGAGTGTTTACCTGCGCTGGCTGGAGCGGAGAGGGCCGAGACGTGTACTTATTGGAATGTTTAAGATTCTGAAGGGTCCGGACAGGGTGGATTCTGAGAAATGATTTCCCTTGTGGGGGAATAGAGAACTCGGCAGTAGAGGTTGTGGGTTTTTGAATGTATTCAAGGCTGAGACGGATAGGTTTCTGACAGACAGCGGAGTGGGGGGGTGGGGGGGGGGGGGGGTTATGGGGAACAGGCTGGAAAGTAGGGCTAAACCTGTAATAACCTGCACCTCGAGGGTGTTCGGACTTGGGGAGGGGTGGGAGGGGTGTATTAACCTGCACGGAGCACACGGGGTTGGCTGGATTGTCTCCCCGTGTGGCTTGAGGAGTCCGAGCTCCCCCGCTAACTACGGGGCTGCTGCCATCTGTATAACCTACCAGGAACTGACCAATACAGAGAGAGGACCCGGTGATGCTGACCAGCCCTCTGTACATAGAACGTGTTATAAATAAACATCTTCTTCATGCGACTCGTCTGACTCCTTTTCGCCTTCATTAAACTGGTGACGAAGATAAACTGGAACTGCTGACCTGTTACTCTGCTGCCTTCACCATCTAATAATAATAACCTCTTATTGTCACAAGTAGGCTTCAATGAAGTTACTGTGAAAAGCCCCTAGTCGCCACATTCCGGCGCCTGCTCGGGGAGGCCGGTACGGGAATTGAACTCGCGCTCTGGCCTTGTTCTGCATTGCAAGCCAGTTATTTAGCCCACTGTGCTAAACCAGCCCCTTGACATTCTCCGTGACATTGCATCGCCTGGGACTAAGGTACAGCATTGAGTGTGCACTATGTCTTTGCTTGGTTGCTGGGTGCCTTTGATCCTGCCGTTGCACAGTGGCAAAGTGGTTAGCACTGTTGCTTCACAGCGCCAGGGTCCCGGGTTCAATTCCCGGCTTGGGTCACTGTCTGTGCAGAGTCTGCACGTTCTCCTCATGTCTGCGTGGGTTTCCTCCGGGTGCTCCGGTTTCCTCCCACAAGTCCTGAAAGACGTGCAGGTTAGGTGAATTTGGACATTCTGAATTCTCCCTCAGTGTACCCGAACAGGCGCCGGAATGTGGCGACGAAGGGATTTTCACAGTAACTTCATTGCACTGTTAATGTCAGCCTACTTACGACAATCAAGATTATTATTATAGTTGTGGAATCAGTGTGCAGAACATTTGCAATACTTTTTCTGTGCCAACAACATAACCGAAAATGATGGCCAGACGGTGATGTTGGTAACGGCCTGCAGTGTGCACATATTCGGCATAATTAGGGGGCCTCATGTTTCCGGCATCACCTGGCAGGCAAGTAGTCTGCCAGCTCATCGTGCCAGTGGGGAATCACCTCAACTCGACACCGTCCACCATTGTGCAATGGTATAGATTCAATAGAGCAGGAAGCTGGGAAGGGAAGTCAGTTGCTGAGTATGTATTGTGAATATGGGGCTGTGTTGGGGGATATGCTTCGTGACCGCTTGGTTTGTGGTGTTATGAATTTTGACGTGCAAAAAAGGCCTCTCGGAGAAGCTTCCCTAATGTTCCAGCAGGCTTTGCAGCTCTTTGACTGGAAATTAGCACCCGGGATGTACAGGAGCTTGAGGGTATGGAGGTTAATCTTGTTCGATGTTGCCCCCTCTCCACCTTTCTCTGATCCGGATCACCGCGACGCAGCAAGCCCAAAGTCTCTAGGACATGGGCCGCGGTGCACGCCATCTCCAGATTTGGGAGGGGCTCTACCCCCATTTGAGAAGTATGGGCATGGGGGGGTCACTAAAACCGCAGACTGTGTGCGGGACCGGACCTAGACTGCCCGGGACAAGGTAGAAGTCACTCCATTCGTAGGCCCCTCATTTAGACGATCCCGAAGAAGCGAGAGATGAGTCCGAAATGCAGCTAAACTGTGCGGTTCCACCATGATTAGCCGCTACCCACAATCCCGTGCGAGTTAATGGCCACTTAATTCAGATGGAATTAGATACGGATGTCATTCGCTGATTCGGCCGCCTGCCGTGCTTTAATGACTCACAGAGGGTATTTTGCGATGTCCCGTTTTCCTTGACGATGTGTTAATCATGGGGGTGATGGAGCAGGTATATAACCTTGAGTCAGTTTTGCAGCGGTTTTCAGAGTATAAGCATAGAATGTAGAACATATAGTGCAGAATGAGGCCATTCGGCCCATCAAGTCTTCAGCGACTGTATAGCATCCTTATGCGTAAAGTGAAGTGTGTCTTCAATGCAAAGGATATAGTTTATTGATGAGACCAGGTGGACTGGGACGGCAGCGTTTAATACCGAATTTGGCAACAATCCTGGCCCCTCCATTTTCTTCAGCATAAAAACCCATCCTGAGTTTGGGGTGCTGACCAGGAGGCGGATACCCATTTGGTGAAATGGATGTTTGTTTTGTGTAAAGTCTTCATTCATTTTGACGCTGTGGAACCTCTTTATTTGACATGTGACACATCGCGGTACGGAATTGGCGCCGTCCTTTCCCAGCACATGGGTGACGACGAAGACCATCCAATAGCTTTTACCCCCAAGCCGTTAACGGCTGATGAACACAATTATGCCCAAATTGGAAAAGGTCTGGTGGCTGCCCTTAGGGTTAAATGCTTCCACCAATGCGTTTACAGCTGCCATATCAGATCACAAGCCGCTGCCTGGCCTCCTTAGCAAGGACAAAGTGATGCTACTCGGTCCAGAGATTGGCTCTGCTATGACTGCGTACCAATTCTCATTTGGACATGGTCAAGGCCCGTTGATTCCAAATGTCGACACGGTAAGTCGATTCCCCTTACCGGTTGTCTCTGTGGATTCGCCCACAGCCGAGGAGATCGTGGCAATTTCTCCAATTCATGGACACCTTGTCAATGATGGTTACTTGCACAGAGATTGGACACAGTGTGACCCAGTCTTAGCTAAGGTGCCACGTTTGGTTTTATCCAGCGGACGGTGGTTGCAGCTTCCACTGGAGTTGGAGGCTTTTTCGACCAAGATGTCGGAACTGACCGTCAGAGGCTGTGCCCTCCTGTCGAGCACAATCAACCTGTCAAAGGCCAACCATTGGTTCTGAAAGACCTTCCTCCTGCTCATCTGGGCATTTCCAAAATGAAACTTCAGGCCAGGAGGTCTGTCTGGTGGTCCGGCATCGACTCAGACATTGAGCTGTTACCCAGCACTGCCCTGGATAACAGGTCCATTGGAAGCTCCGGCAGCAGTAGTGTTCCCCGCCATTTCGAAACAAAATGCCTGACTTCTGGTCGCCGGATTCTGATACGGAGGCACAAAACCCTGGGGTCTCTGATTTGGGCGTCACCATTCGTCCACCATTGGAGGGTTCTCTGTCTCGGCAGATTAGCCGCCAGCATCATTCTCCGGCTCGTTATAATCCGGCTGATCCGGTCCCAGTGCCAGTCAGCTGTGTGCCAAAGCGTCACCATCTCCCGCCGTCCAGTGGGGGTTTGGTCCGTGTCTGCTGAATCTTTCTCGTCATCGGTGTTGTTAACCTCTTATTCTTCATTTTTGTCCAGTCTTTGTCTTCACCGTCTGCATCGTTCCCTTTGGGGGTCTTCGAACCTGGGGTGGAGGGGGGTGTAAAAATCTGCAGGGAGCACACGGGGCTGGCTTCATTGTTTTCCCCAAGTGGCTCGAGGAGTACGAGCTCCCCCGATTACCATGTGTATAACCAGTGAGGAACTGGCCGACAGTGAGAGAGGACCCAGTGAAGTCTCACCGGCTTCTTTGTAAACAGTGCCTATTGTAAATAATCTTCTTAATGTCATCATCCTCCTGATCAGCCATAATCTTATTGGATGACAGAGCAGGTTAAAGGGAGGAAGTGGCTGATGCTCCTCTTTCTCATGTTCTTCTGCTGAGGCTGGCAGAGATTAAACCTGAAAGAGTGAATTAATAGGGAATAGATCAACATTACAGTCAAATCACACGTTAGTCAAACGCTTATACCTCAATTTCCTAACATCAGCAGAACTCGCCAGCAAAGTTGTTCACTTTCTGACAGGTTTCTAGCTGGATTACAAACAAGCTTCTGGCCGAAGGTTTAATCACAAGACAAGATTGGAATTTTAGAACAGTTTTCTGTATATTAACCAGCTGTGCAAACAGTCTGTGACTTGGGAGAGAGAGAGTGGTTTTTGAATGTTCTCCCTGATGGAGTTGCAATGGAAGGTCTAATACAGGTAGGGAATATACAGTGAATGGTAGAACCCTCAAGAGATCTAGGTGTACAGGTCCACAGGTCACTGAAAGGGGTAACACAGGCGGAGAAGGTAGCCAAGACCATAAGACATAGGAGCAGAATTGGGCCACTTGGCCCATCGAGTCTGCTCCGCCAATCAATCATGGCTGATATTTTCTCATCCCTATTCTCCTGCCTTCTCCCCATAAGCCCTGATCCCCTTATTAATCAAGAACCTATCTATCTCTGTCTTAAAGACACTCAGTGAATTGGCCTCCACAGCCTTTTGCGGCAAATTCCACAGATTCACCACCCTCTGGCTGAAGAAATTCCTTCTCATCTCTGTTTTAAAGGATCATCCTTTTAGTCTGAGATGGTGTCCTCTGCTTCTAGTTTTTCCTACAAGTGGAAACATCTTCTCCACGTCCACTCTATTCAGGCCTCGCAGTATCTTGTAAGTTTCAATAAGATCCCCTCTCATTCTTTAAACTCCAACGAGTACAGACCCAGAGTTCTTAAACGTTCCTCATATGACAAGTTTTTCATTGCAAGGATCATTCTTGTGAACCTCCTCTGGACCCTTTCCAAGATCAGCACATCCTTCCTTAGATACGGGGCCCAAAACTGCTCATAATACTCCAAATGGGGTCTGACCAGAGCCTTATACAGCCTCAGAAGTACATCCCTGGTCTTGTATTCTAGCCCTCTCGACATGAAAGCAGACATTGCAGTTGCCTTCTCAACTGCCGACTAAACCTGCACATTAACCTTAAGAGAATCGTGAACAAGGACTCCCAAGTCCCATTGTGCTTCTGCTTTCTAAAGCATTGCCCCATTTGGAAAATGCTCTATGCCTAAATTCCTCCTTCCAAAGTGCATAACCTCACACTTTTCCACATTGTATGTCATTTGCCACTTCATTGCCCACTCTCCTAGCTTGTCCAATCCTTCTGCAGCTTCCTTGCTTCCTCAATACTACCTGTCCCTCTACAGATCTATCTTTCATCTGCAAACTTAGCAACAGTGCCTTCAGTACCTTCTTCCAGATCATTAATGTATATTGTGCAAAGTTGTGGTCCCAGCACAGACCCCTGAGACACACCACTAGTCACCGGCTGCCATCCTGAAAAAGACCCGTTTATCCCCACTCTCTGCCTTCTGCCAGTCAGCCAATCATCTATCTATGCCAGGATCTTACCCTGAACACCACGGGCTCTTAACTTATTTAACAGTCTCCTAAGCGACACCATGTCAAAGGCCTTCTGGAAATCTAAATAAATCACGTCCACTGGTTCTCCTTTGTCTAACTTGCTTGTTGCCTCCTCAAAGAACTCGAACAGATTTGTCAGACACGACCCCCCCTTTGGCAAAGCCGTGCTCAATCAATCCTATTTTACCATGCACTTCCAAGTGCTCTGCGATCTCATCTTTAATAACAGACTCTAAAATCTTACCAATGACTGAAGTCAAGAAGGCATACGGCATGCTTGCCTTCATTGGCCAGGGCATTGAGTATAAAAATTGGCAAGTCATGTTGCAGCTGTATAGAACCGTAGTTCGGCCACACTTGGAGTATAGTGTTCAGTTCTGGTCGCCATACTACCAGAAGGATGTGGAGGCTTTAGAGAGGGTGCAGAATAGATTTACCAGAATGTTGCCTGGTATGGAGGGCATTAGCTATAAGGAGAGGTTGAATAAACTTGTTTTGTTCTCACTGGAACGAAGGAGGTTGAGGGGCGACCTGATAGAGGTCTACAAAATTATGAGGGGCATAGACAGAGTGGATAGTCAGAGACTTTTTCCCAGGGTAGAGGGGTTAATTACTAGGGGGCATAGGCTTAAGGTGCGACCGGGCAAGGTTTAGAGGAGATGTACGAGGCAAGTTTTTCACACAGAGGGTAGTGGGTGCCTGGAACCCGCTGCCGGAGGAGGTGGTGGAAGCAGGGACAATAGTGACATTTAAGGGGCATCTTGACAAACACATGAATAGGATGGGAATAGAGGGATACGGACCCCGGAAGTGCAGAAGATTTTAGTTTCGACGGGCAGCATGGTTGGCACAGGCTTGGAGGGCCGAAGGGCCTGTTCCTGTGCTGTACATTTCTTTGTGCTTTGTTGGAGGAGAGTATTCCTCCAGAGATTTCTCCAGGTTAGATCCCTCCTTTCCTGAATCATGAATAAACTATTGTAACCTATTGCTGGGTCTCCTGTGGTGAGCTTGACGAGGTCCATCACACCTATGCATGTCCATCCCAGGACTTGTTGTCCAGACTTGTCCGGAAGAAAATGGCTTATTTTCTGAGTGACATCCCCCTCAGGGGGTAGATTTATATTGGCACCCGTGCAGGATAATGCTGACTCCTCAGAGACAAGAGCAACAACACGTGGGCCTGTTGTATTTCAATGTAATTGACAAATTATCTTGCCAAAACACACAAGGGTGAAAGGCATTGATTGCCAATGGTACTTTTCTCCTTGAAGTTTTCAGAATCGATCTCCCTCACATCTTCAAGAGCCTGACAATGTTCCATAAAGTACAGCGGTGGCAGGCGTGGGGAATTGCAAAGCAAGTTTATTTGTAAAGTGATTCTCATTAACCTGACTGCACAATGGCAAAAAACCCAAGCAAAACAGCAATTGCCGGAAAAACTCAGCAAATCTGTCAGCATCTATGTAGAGAGTAAAAATTGTGGGTCTAATATGACTTGAAAAACCGACCAATAGTCATATTAGATGTGAAATGTTAACTCTTTACGGGCTGTTGCTGCAGATCATTAACTTGCTCACCCTCATGAATCATCCCGACATTTTGTCCTTCTGCCTAGGGGTGAAACGCTTGATGCCTTCTGCCACTGGTGGGCGGCATGGGGGCTGATATCAGGGTGGCACAGTGGTTGGCACTGCTGCTTCTCAGCGGCAGGGTCCCAGGTTCGATTCCAGCCTCGGGTCACTGTCTGTGCGGAGTCTGCACGTTCTCTCCATGTCTGCGTGGGTTTCCTCCGGGTGCTCCGGTTTCCTCCCACAGTCCAAAGATGTGCAGGTTAGGTGGATTGATCATGATCAATGCATGGGGTTACAGGGGTAGAGTGGGGGAGTGGGCCTGGGGAGAGTGCCTTTTCGGCTTTTCGGAGGGTTGCCGCAGACTCGATGGGCCGAATGGGATATGGAAGTATTGGCAAAATTGTTGAAAAGGTACGCAAAGATTAAGTCTATCAGGAAGCAATGGGTCTTTTTATTTTCAATAAGTTGAGAGGAACCTATTGAAGTCTTTAAAGTTAGAAAAGGACTGGAGAGCCTGAGGAAGACCAAAAGTAAAGGTCATCAATAAAAGACAATCAAAATGAAATCCGACAGGGAATTCAGAAAAAAACGTCTTTGTCCAGAGAGAATGTGGAACTGGCTCAGGAATTGTCACAGTGCATTCAACAGGAAGTTAAATAGATCCATGAGCAGACTGGAGGAGGGAGTTATGCTGATAGGTTTAGATGAAGAAGGATAACCCAGGTCACATGTGGAGTATGAATGCTGGTACAAATTGACTGGGCTGTATGGCCCCTTTCTGTGCTGAATGTCATGTCGATATGTAATATCCACACGCAAAATCTTTTCTGCCGGAATAGGAATCACCAGATGGCACAGTAGCACAGTGGTTGGCACTACTGCTTCTCTGCGCCAGGGACCCAGGTTCGATTCCCAGCTTGGGTCACTGTCTGTGCGGAGTCTACACGTTCTCCCTGTGTCTGCGTGGGTTTCCTCCGGGTGCTCCGGTTTCCTCCCACAAGTCCTGAAAGACGTGCTGTTAGGTGAATTGGACATTCTGAATTCTCCCTCAGTGTACTCGAACAGGCGCCGGAATGTGGCGACTAGGGGCTTTTCACAGTAACTTCATTGCACTGTTAATGTAAGCCTACTTGTGACACTAATAAAGATTATTATTAGACAGTAATCAGGAGCAGGAACCTTGCCTTATTTCCTGCTCCTTACCTCTGGAATCTTGTTGTTAGTCTTTGGGTTGGGACCAGATAATTAGCACAGCTCAATGATCTAATTTGTACCTTCCTCCTCTGATTGGCTTAGCTAAATTCGGTGTTGTACCATGGAGGGATCTTATCTCATTGAGTCTTAACTGACATGTCCTTCACAGCCTAAACCCGAGAAATTTGGACCTTGACTCATCGCACAGCCGAATCAGAACTCTGATCAAAGAATCATAGAATTTACAGTGCAGAAGGAGGCCATTCGGCCCAACGGGTCTGCACTGGCCCCTGGAAAGAGCCCCCCAGCCAAGCCCCAACCCCCACCCTATCTCCGTTACAGAGTAAAACCAACTCTCTGGACTTTATATATTGGGAAATGAATCACGGGGTGACAGAGAGGGAGAGGAGATGTAACCTCTTCTTAATAATTCTATTTGTGGCATTTGATTGTCCTTCCTCGCTCTTCCGATATCTCCTGTGCCCAGACCGGGGCCGTGCCGGAGAATCCCCGTTACCGGCGCGAATTGTGCCACGCCACCCACACGCCGGCACGCGATTCTCCGCAGAGCAGAGAATCAGCGCCATTGGCGGCGGTGTGGTTGGCACGGCGCCGGTCGTGGGCCACTCTACGCGGCCCCCCCACCCCCCACCGATTCTCGGGCTGGGATGGGCCGAGCAGCCATTGTGGAAAACACAGAGTTCCCGCCGGCGCCGTCCACACCTGCCCTCAGCCGTGTGGAACTCAGTGTGAAGGGGGGGTCGAGTGGCGGCCTGTGAGGGGAAGAGGGGTCCGACCCATGGGGCGGGGCCTCCAATGCAGCTGGCCCGCAATCGGGCCCACCGATCGCCGGCCGTCCTTTCTTCTGCACCGCCCCTGTACTCCTGCCCATACTGGTTGGGACCGGCACGGACAAGGGAGACACCGCGTATGCGCGGAAATCGCATCAGTGAGACTGCGTATGCGCAGGTTTGCACCGGATACACTGCGTGACGCGCATTCCATGGCAGGATCAGCAGCTGGAGCGGTGTGAACCGCTCTAGTGCCATGCTGACCCCCTGTAGGGGCCAGAATTGCTGATCCTGGGGCCGTGTTAACGCCGTCGAGAAACGCAACGGCGTTTCGAACGGCGTCAACACTTAGCCTCAGGATCAGAGAATCCCGCCCCAGATAGTTCCATTAAGCATGTTTCCATTCCCTCGCGATAATGTTGGGCCTCCTCAGACGGTTCACGGGACTTTTCAACTCACAAAGCTTTGATAAGAGTGAGGTTTCAGCCAAGTGCCAAGTGCAGACGATGCAACCCAAGTTTCTGGTTATCCAAGGGATGGTAAATCTGTTCATTTATCAATCGTCCATACTGCAAATGTCACAAGTGTTTGTACATTTTAACAATTCGGCTGATTGAGGGCATGACGCAAAGCTGCTGGCAGATTCATTCCGGAGACAGGTTGGGGGCAGAACTGCTGATTGATGTCCACAAATCCTGTGGTCGCTGGTGTCCATTTGCCAAAACCAGCCGGCCTGATAGGCAGTGCTAGACTGCCCTGTCCTCTCGCTCATCCATATGTGGAACACTAACATCTTTGCATTCACTGCATCCTTCTATTGATGCCCCGAGGTTATATATTATTCAGTGCACTCTGTCCAACCACACACAGAATCCCATGTGAGCCCTGTCCATGTGTAACCCATAAAGCACAGTTTCCAGCTTGTGTGTCACAAACAGCACTTTAAAACAAGCAGATCATTAGGTAGACAGCTGGACACGGGAGTAGGAGGAGGCATCAGTCCTTTTGGGATGAATGAGTCAAATTAAACCAAATGGCCTTTCTCATGCATGACTCTTTCAGATCGTGTTGGCTAGAAGTCATTTCCTTAACTGCAATGTTGTAAAATCACACCCACCCTTGGAGCAACCCTAGGTTGTCTATCAAACTGCGGCATAGATACTTAAACAAATCTCTTCCAGCAATGTTTGTGGACATCTCCTATTTACACAATGTTTTAAATGAGGGTCATTGGTCAATTTTGGGTTTTAATTATCTACAAAGACTCCAGCAGATTCCTCTCCTCTCAATTCACTCATTTAATTTTCAGTTTGGACTGAATTTATTGATTTTTTCCATCTGCCTGTTTCTTTTCTGACGGTGTTGGTATTTTTTGGGGAAGGGTCCTGTGCAGCTGTCTATTCTATCCTCCGATTCCATGGTCACTTTCCCCTCTAAAACCCTGAGCGGTGACTTCACCTCAATGCTTACGCCCACTGCTCGTGAAATTACCTCAGTCCCACCTTCTGATCTGCTCCCAGTGGAGAGAGAGAGACAGCCCCGGCTAAAGTCACGAGTGAAATTCATTTCTAACTTTAATCATGCTGTGTTTTCTCCCCTCATCCACCTCAGCTCCTGCCCCAGGTTCAGCACTGACAACCACACCATTGCCCGCCCCCCCTACATCTACCTCCCATCTCACACACTTCCACTTCTATCTGCCCAACATGACCAACAGGGACACATGAACAGGCCATTCATCTGATTTGCCATTGGTGGGATTTTGTCATCGGCAGATAGGCTGTCGTTGTTGGTGATGCATCAATAGCACTTCAAACCTCTCCCACTGATTGTGAACATTTGCAGTTGTCGTACGTTACTGAAGAAAGACAGCTTTCCCGTTCTAATCTTCACAGCCTTGCCAGTGTCCTGTCACCTGGTACTAGGATACTCATTTTACATAAAGATGCACAGATTACATTTCCTGGCTCAATAGCAAAGGTGGTCAAGGCTTAAGGTCTATTGCCAATCAACACGAGGTAAATTCGAGGATGAGGAAGAAGCCACATGGTTTATTGAAATTGATCCCTCTCGTCCCCTCCAGCTCACCCAACCTCGTGAAAACCAACTTCAAACTCCACTATCCCCTCTGTGACATTATAAAATTTACAGCATGTGAAGAGTTAATGTTACATTAAAACTAGCCACTGGAGGGGGATAAGGGACCGTACTATAAATTACACTGACTCTTAGGCTTTTGGGCCAGTGAGTTAGAGAGGGTAGATTAGAGTTCAGAGGAGATTGGAATAGAGGTTAAAATAGAGTATAATTGTAGTTAGAATATAGAGATAGTGTTAGTGAGTGTAGGTTAATAATAAACTTGTTTACCACAGGAATAAATGTCGAACTCTAAATCAAGTAGTTTAATTAAAATTAGTTTAGTTCATGAAAAGAGCTTCAAGTGTCTCTGTGATCACTACGCTTTCCATACTGAAGTCAAGCTCACAAAGATCACCACACCCTCTCATTCTGCCTCTTAGAACATAGAGCATAGAATGTACAGTGCAGAAGGAGGCCATTCGGCCCATCGAGTCTGCACCGACCCACTTAAGCCCTATCCCCCACCCTATCCTCATAACCCAAATACCCCTCCTAACCTTTTTTTGTCACTAAGGGTAATTGATCATGGCCAATCCACCTAACCTGCACGTCTTTGGAGTGTGGGAGGAAACCAGAGCACCCGGAGGAAATCCACGCAGACATGGGGAGAACGTGCAGACTCCGCACAGACAGTGACCCAGCGGGGAATCGAACCTGTGACCCTGGCACTGTAGCCACAGTGCTAATCACTTGTGCTACCGTGCTGCCCTCCGTGCTGCCCTCTTGTCAAAGGTATTCTGTGATTGGCAACACTCAACGAGGAGGAACGCGTATCCTGAATTCTCCGGCCGTCGAGATTCTCTTTTTCCGCCAGTGCACCCCATCCCTTCCCCGCAGTGGGCTGGTTTCAATGGGAAATCCCATTGCCGGGGGGGGGGGTCCAGAGAAACCCGCCACCCACAATCTCCCCCCACACGGTACAGTAACACACCAGGGTGACAGACCCATGCCTGCAAAGTAATTACCCAACTCTGAGAGAGAATTAACACTCATAGATTTTTCCATAAAACAGTTCCATTTTTATAGATCCTGTCAGGTGTCATGACTCAATGTCATTTACAAATAATAAAAAAAACAAAATCTTGTTAGAGCCTTTATTAAGCTGCAGCTGTTACTTCATTCCAGGGCTGCACACTTTCTGAAGTGTTATTGATCTAACATAAATTAACTGTGCTGAGAATCTAAATATAGCTCGAAATGCTGCACATGCGTTTTGTTGAGAGTGCTGATGTGATGTACAGACTGGAGATCAATTATTATTGATTGAACTCCTGGGTGAACTGCCAATGCAACTTCATTCCAAGATAGAAAAGATCTAATCATGGAGGTACTATTAGGATCTCTGAACACTAGCTTTGCAGCAAAGCAGGAGGAGCCGGTAATGCTTCATTTCCAACCAAAACGGGGAATTTCATTCCTGGGATAATTCGAGAAACTCGCTATCAGTATCCATTTAAACAGGGAGCCTCACTTTAATAAGGACACAGGGAGTCCACACTGAATAAAATGACAAACTTTGATTCCTTTATACTTACGGGATCCCGTAGATCCCGACAGATCCCGACCGGGTCGCTCTCTGGCCGGTGCCTTACTGGCCGACCGTTTATACATTGCTAAATGGCGTTTCCCCGCCCCTCAGTGCGAGAGCTCACTCTCCACAAGAACCATGTGGAAGATGGTCATTCGCACCCCGTAACTACCGTGCTAGATATTACGCTCACTGTCCAATCAATGGTCAGTTTTGTGACCCCTGGGTTGGGCCCTGCCAATCTGTTCCTTCACGGATTGGGGGTAAAGGTTGTGACATCAGGACTAGGCGGCAACTTCCATGTAACACTTACACTGACCATACAAGTGGCAAAATACGGCCAGAATGTGCTGGGCACTGCACCAGTTTTGTCAAAACCAACTTGGGCTCATTAGGTTAAGCCTGAAAGTAAAATCTCCCTCCCATCGATTAATTGGTGCATTCAGGTAGTATAATCGATTGCTGATGGAACTGGGGCAATAGTGATTTCACTGCTGCTAACGATGAATTAATTGATATTTCTGCAGCTGGGCAAGGGGCAAATGTACCTTTTCATGGATCTCACTGACCAGACGGTCCATTAACTGAATTTAATGAAATGTAACCACATTGCAGATGCTGGAATAAAAGCCTGGGCAATGGCTCAATTGACGGCTGTCCATGCGATCATGGCTATGATTCTGGGTGCAATGTGATGGAATCTTTTCCACCTCTTGCTGGATCAGAGCAATTGGCAGAATCTTGCCCTTTTCAGTTTTGAGGGTGAAACCTGCTTCGGGCAAAAATACTTTTGAATTCTTCCCCCCCCGCCCTGTCCTTTGAGTGAACTCACCTAGTCTCAGTCCCAAATGACCCCTCCGAGGTCATTTCCTGTACTGAGGGGCTTTGACAAGTGGATTGACAAGTGGATTGGGGCGTCCTGCTCTCCCAACCCCTGATTCGAACCCTGGACCCCGCAATATCCCAAATCACCAATAAGGGGGTCCTCGGGCTCCCTGCACCCCACCTCAGACAGACGGGGCACCCCTGGGCCCGACCCCCAGTGTGGGCAAAATGCCAGCCTGGCACTGCCACCTGGGCACCCTGACAGTGCCAGGCCTGCATCAAGGTGGCACCACCAGGGTGGCAGTACAAGGTGCCAGGGTGCCACCCTGCCCAAATGCTGACCACCAGGGGTCTCTGATAACCTGGGCGACCCCCCCCCCCCCACCCCCACCCCAAGTGCCGTTTGTGGGGACAAGTTCTAAATGACGCCCGGCGATGGTCTCCTGGGGGAGGATGGTAGATGCTGGGTGAACGTTCGATCCCGTGCAGACAGAGTTCAGTCCGTTTTGAGGCTCGCTTAACCATGCGAGTCTGGACCCCGCTTATTGTGGGTGGGATCCAGATCGTGATGTCTCGTGAGATCTGGTTAAATCAAAAGAGGCAGAACAACCGCCCAATAAAAGGTTATGTGGGGTTGATGGGTTATGGGGGTCAGGTGGATGTGTGGGCCTAGGTAGAGCGCTCTTTCCTAGGGTCGGTGCAGAACTCAATGGGCCGAATGGCCTCCTTCTGCACAGTCGGGATTCTATTCTATTCTGTGAATCGCGCCCTAAAAGTCTAACACTGACTATGAACCCGTTGTTGTAAAAACCCATCTGGCTCACTTATCACTTTTAAAGACGGAAATCTGCCATCCTTGCGTGGTCTGGCCTACTTGTGACTCCAGACCCACTCTTAAAATGCCCTCTGAAAATGGAGCAAGCAATATAATTCGAGAGCAACTAGGGGTGGACAATAAATGCTGGCCCAGCCCACATCATGTGAACGAATTAAGAAAAACATTATTTTCTAATTGCCCAGTTAACACATCCTTTAGAATAGATTCCAGCATTATTATCCCTCCCACTGATGTCAGGCGAACAGGTCTGTTTTCTCCCTTGCTCCTTTTATAAATAGCGGGGTTACATTTACTATCATCGAATCCACAGTCTGGTGCACTGAAAACCCCAGTCCCATGGAAGATATTTGGTATTCCCTCGTCACCCTGGCAAAGTGTAATTGCTATGCTTTTCTGGGTCAGTTGAAGGTTAAACTGGCTTTGTAAAATCATACTCATTTTTTTTAACAAAAGTGACAAATCAATTTGCACATTGCAGAATTTGTCGACAGACATTTTTCTTTAAGCATTGAATATCGGTGATATTGTAGGGAGAATTGGATGGTGTATTACTGAGCTCAGCAGTGCGGAGATGCTGAATTGATACACTGGTTTGAAATGTCACAGCCACTGAGCAATCCTTGATTAGTTCGTTTCCTTTTCCATGGACCAATTTCACTCGTACACTGTCATGATGAACTGGTTAGAAATTCATGCCGACTCCTTTACGCTAACAGTGTGTCATTGGCAATAAATACAATGCAGCCAAAATTGTTGGGTTGAAGCAGATTCAGTAACTCAGGGAACAGAAAAGGCACAGGAAAATGGTCAGAAATATGGCAATAGAGTCATAGATGTTTACAGCATGGGAACAGGCCCTTCGGCCCAGCTGGTCCATGCCGCTCAGTTTCTATCACTAAACTAGTCCCAATTACCCACATTTGGCCCATGTCCCTTGATACCCATCCTGCCCAGGTAACTAATTGTTTTTTAAAGGCCAAAATCGTACCCGCCTGTACCTCTGGCAGCCCGTTCCAGATGCTCACCACCCTCTGTGTGAAGAAATTTCCCCTCTGGTCTCTTTTGTATCTCTCCCCTCTCACCTTAAACCTCTGCCCTTTAGTTCTAAACTCCTCTGCCTTCGAGAAAAGATGTTGACCTTATAGAACATAGAACATAGAACAGTACAGCACAGAACAGGCCCTTCGGCCCTCAATGTTGTGCCGAGCCATGATCACCCTACTCAAACCCACGTATCCACCCTCTACCCGTAACCCAACAACCCCCCCCTTAACCTTACTTTTATTAGGACACTACGGGCAATTTAGCATGGCCAATCCACCTAACCCGCACATCTTTGGACTGTGGGAGGAAACCGGAGCACCCGGAGGAAACCCACGCAGACACGGGGAGGACGTGCAGACTCCACACAGACAGTGACCCAGCCGGGAATCGAACCTGGGACCCTGGAGCTGTGAAGCATTTATGCTAACCACCATGCTACCCTGCTCCCCTCATTATTTTATAAACCTCTTAGTCCTCGGTGGGGGCAAAGCTTGCAATGTTGCACTCAAAATGGTTGGGGCTACTCAGGGTCTCCACTTAATCATCATTTTGCCACTGCCTGAATATTAAAATAAAATCATTAAAGGGGACGTGGGCGTTGCTGGTTAGGCCAGCATTTATTGCCCATCCCTAGTTGCCCTTCAGAAGGTGGTGGTGAGTTGCCTTCTTGAACCGCTGCAGTCCCCGAGGTGTAGGTACACCCACTGTGCTGTTGGGAAGGGAGTACCAGGATTTCGACTGTTAATGTATTTTCTGTTGTGCAACTGATCTAAAGCACACTTCCTCCCCAATTCCGTAGCTTCCTCTAGCTCACCCCGGTAACCCGGAACGTTGCCTCAGGAATTGAGTGGTGCACTGAATTAGGCACCACTCTCACTTGAATGGACATTCCACCAAGACTGCAATCTCACAGGACGCCTTTGGACGAGGCAATAAACCAAAGGTGCTTTTGCCTCCAATGCAGCTGAAATAAGGTACGATATGTATTCCAAAGGTTGACAGCAAATGGGTTGAACAACGATTCATCAGAGTTTATAATCTGTAGATGTGATAACCTGGTGAAAGGGTCGTTACAATAAGATTCTAACCATATATTGGAATCTGGAAGGTTGCAGCACTTACTGATTGTCCCTTTTGATGGAGAACTCAAAGCCAACAAGATAAAACCACCAATTGTAATGCTCAGTGTAAGTGGATTCCAGTAACCTTCAATCTAGAAAATGACCTGTTTTCTAAATGTATGGTAGCAAGGACCCATTATCAGTTACAGATCGTCACTGTCAGGTAGTTTAACTGGCCGAGCGGTGATTAGGGGTGTGGACATCTCAGTGGTGGGGCTGGGTTCTGTTTGTTTTAGATTTTAGATATGTTTTTAAATTGTTGGCACTCAACAGCTCATATTTGCAAAGATGTTTTTGGGATGATGGGTGTTCAGGGTCAGGCTTGATGTTGCCGTAGTAACGACGTACACAATCAGATCCTGCCAGAGCTTGGGGAAAATAAGTTTGGTGCCCGAGTTTGATGGTTTCTCGACCTGAATAATGAAAACTCAAACTACAGAGAAGTCAGAGCATTAGAAGTCAGAGCATTTTTGAAAGCTTTAGCATTTAAATAATCTTTATCAGTGTCACAAGTAGGCTTACATTAACACTGCAATGAAGTTACTGTGAAAAGCCCCTAGTCGCCACATTCCGTCGCCTGTTCGGGTACACTGAGGGAGAATTCAGAATGTCCAATTCGCCTAACCTGCACGTCTTTCGGGACTTGAGGGAGGAAACCGGAGCACCCGGAGGAAACCCACGCAGACACGGGGAGAACGTGCAGACTCCGCACAGACAGTGACCCAAGCCGGTAATTGAACCTGGGACCCTGGAGCTGTGAAGCAACAGTGCTAACCACTGTGTTACCGTGCTGCCCATAAGCACGGTTCCCTTTTCTGCCAAATAGTTTGTCTAAAATCAAATTGTGCTGTTGCACAAACTAACTGGATGATGCGGGATTCTCCGAAACCCCCCCCCCCCCCACCGGTCGGAGAATTGGCGGAGGGGTGGCGTGAATCCCACCCCCGCCGGATGCCGAATTCTCCGCCGCCAGGGATTTGGCGGGGCGGGAATCGTGCTGGCAGCGGCCCCCCCCCCCATCGATTCTCCGGCCCACGATGGGCCGAGTGGCCGCCCGTTTACGGCCGGTTCCGCCGGCGCAAATTACCGGGGGGGACCTGGCACCATTGGTGGCCTCCGGGGTTCTCGGGGGGCGTGGGGGGATCTGGACATCATGGTGGCCTGGCCCGCGATCGGGTCCACCCATCCGCGGGAGGTCCTGTACTGTGGGGGCACTCTATTCCTCTGCATCAGCTGCTGTGGACCTCCGACATGGCCAACGCAGAGATGAACATCCCCTGCCCATGCACTGTTGGCGTAGTGCCAAGCCCCTTCCGCGCCACCGGTGCGGCACAAACCACTCCGGCGCCATCCAAGCCCCTGAAGGTGTGGAGGATTCCGCACCTTTTGGGGCGGCCCGACGCCGGAGTGGTTCCTGCCACTCCTTCGTGCTGGAGTTGCCCGCCCTGCCGATTCCCCCAGAATCCCGCCTCTGGTTTCTGATCAGGGAAGACATGTTCACCTGAATCACTGTTTGTTCAGAGTGAGATAAGGGGGAAAGTAACGAGTCCGCCACTCTGTATTCCCATCCCAGCTGGGTCCATCGCGGGGAACGGCATCTAATAGCCCCCGACAATATTCGTGGGGTTGGGTCAGTTTCTCTTGTAGTTCACAGCCCCTCTTAGGAGTGGTAAACCATTGTCTGGATGCAGGAAACACTTCAAAAGTAAGTTCAAAAGCTCTTGGTGGCTTACATGATCCCCTACCCACTTCCAAGGCTCCTTTTACCCTCATGCCAACTCATGGCCCTTCCATGCTGATTCCCAGTACACACTAAGTACAGGGCCAATGAGCCAAATAGTAACAATGGCATGTGTGGAACTGCTCAGGAGAAAATATTTTCACCAATCTATCTTTGGAAAATAAAATTTGCTTTAATTCCAATCAAATTAAGATAGTCAATTGGACACACCATTAACGTTTCAATCACAGAGGTTTCAAACACTTGAAACCTCTTAATCTTGTCCAAATAAGCTTGAGGCATTGACAAAAGAGAGCACAGAAATAGCTTCTTCTAATCACTTAATGATGTCAATTGAGCAAAGTCAACAGTTCTCTCCAGTAGTCAAAATAGAACCTCCGACAGATAATCATTTGAGGAGCCTAGGCTCTTGTTCAAACATGCATATTGAGGACAGGGGTACGATCTCTTTCGATAGAACGGGATGGCCTCATTATGTATGTTTCACTGAGAGTCGGGCCCATCAAATGAGTACTTCAGGAAAGAGCTGTGTTTTGGCAGCTGGGCAGAATCGTTCAATCTGCTTGGAGTTAGCAAGAAGAATTTGTTCCTGCAGTGATTTCTTTTGTCAATGTCTCATTGTTTATTTGGACAAGACAAACTGTGAAGTGTTTGAAGCCTCTGTTGTTGATACTTTAATGATCTGTCTGACTGACACATTTATTTTTTTCTCTATTCTTCTATGGAATGTGGGCGTCACAGGAAAATCCGGCATTTATTGTCCATCCTCAATTGCTTGGCCACTTCAGAATCAACCACATTGCTGTGGATCAGGAGTCACATGTAGGCCAGACTGGGTAAGGGTGGCAGATTTCCTTCCCTAAGGGGCATTAGTGAACCAGATGGGTTTTTACAACAATCAAAGATAGTTTCATGGTCGTCATTACTGAGACCAGCTCTCAGTTCCAGATTGATTAATTCCACCAATTGACGCAGTAGGATTTGAACCCACATACCCAGAGTGTTAGCTTGGATCTCTGGATTAATGCTCCAGTGACGTTCAGCTTGGGCTGACAAGTTGCATTCACGCCATGCAACTGCCAGGCAAATGACCATTTCCTACAAAAGAGGATCTAACCCCTCCCCTTGACATTCAATAGCATTACCATCGCTGAATGCCCCACAATCAACATGCTGGGGGTCAAAGGCTAGGAGTAACTCACCTCCTGACTCCCCAAAGCCTGTTCAGCATCTATAAGGCACAAGTCAGGAGTGTAATGGAATATTCTCCACTTGCCTGGATGAGTGCAGCTCCAACAACACTCAAGAAGCTCAACACCATCCAGGACAAAGCAGCCCCGCTTGATTGGCACCCCATCCACAAAATGTCAAACCCTCCATCACTGACGAACAGTGGCAGCCGTGTGTACCATCTACAAGATGCACAGCAGTAACTCACTGAGGCTCCTTAGGCAGCACCTTCCAAACCCACAACCACTACTGTCTAGAAGGACAAGAGTAGCAGATACCTCGAAGCCCCACTACCTGGAGGTTCCCCTCCAAGTCACTCACCACCCTGACTTGGAAATATATCGCCTTTTCTTCACCGTCGCTAGGGCAACATCTCCCTCCCCTTTCCTCACAGGGCTGAAGTTTTCAATCATTGAAGCATTTCCACCCAGATTGTTGTCAATTATTGGTTATTCACATTGGACTGGATTCTCTGTCCAGCCACACCCGGTTTCTGGGTCAGCCACCCCCCTGCTCCGGGATTCTCCGTCCCGGCTCCCCCACTCCGTCGGGAAATCCATGGGCGTGAGTGCGCTGCCGGCGAAGCAGAGGATCCTGCCCCCTGTGTGTGCTGGGCGAATGGGCTGGGAAGTGCCAAGAGGTGGCATGGAGAGCAGGTAGGGGATGAGGTGTAGATGGCTGAACACAACTAATGTCCCCGAGAACCATTGTGGATATTCTAACTGACCCACCTTAGCACTGGGCTATCCCCATGGCCATCAGTGCTGCGCTTCCATGCTGAACTGCCCGAACTCCATCTTGCACCCACGCCCCTGGAGAAGAATGTGACCTGCCGGGACCCAGGCCCCTGGAGAAGAATGTGACCTGCCGGGACCCAGGCCCCTGGAGAAGAATGTGACCTGCCGGGACCCACGCCCCTGGAGAAGAATGTGACCTGCCGGGACCCACGCCCCTGGAGAAGAATGTGACCTGCCGGGACCCAGGCCCCTGGAGAAGAATGTGACCTGCCGGGACCCAGGCCCCTGGAGAAGAATGTGACCTACCAGGACCCAGGCCCCTGGTGAAGAATGTGACCTACCAGGACCCAGGCCCCTAAAGAAGACTGTGACCTACCAGGACCCAGGCCCCTGGAGAAGAATGTGACCTGCCGGGACCCAGGCCCCTGGAGAAGAATGTGACCTACCAGGACCCAGGCCCCTGGAGAAGAATGTGACCTGTCGGGACCCAGGCCCCTGGAGAAGAATGTGACCTGCCGGGACCCAGGCCCTTGGAGAAGAATGTGACCTGCCGGGACCCACGCCCCTGGAGAAGAATGTGACCTACCAGGACCCAGGTCCCTGGAGAAGAATGTGACCTACCAGGACCCAGGCCCCTGGAGAAGAATGTGACCTACCAGGACCCAGGCCCCTGGAGAAGAATGTGACCTGCCGGGACCCAGGCCCCTGGAGAAGAATGTGACCTACCAGGACCCAGGCCCCTGGAGAAGAATGTGACCTGCCGGGACCCATGCCCTTGGAGAAGAATGTGACCTACCAGGACCCAGGCCCTTGGAGAAGAATGTGACCTACCAGGACCCAGGCCCTTGGAGAAGAATGTGACCTGCCGGGACCCAGGCCCTTGGAGAAGAATGTGACCTACCAGGACCCACGCCCCTGGAGAAGAATGTGACCTGCCGGGACCCACGCCCTTGGAGAGGAATGTGACCTGCCGGGACCCACGCCCTTGGAGAAGAATGTGACCTGCCGGGACCCACGCCCTTGGAGAGGAATGTGACCTGCCGGGACCCAGGCCTTTGGAGAAGAATGTGACCTGCCGGGACCCACGCCCTTGGAGAGGAATGTGACCTGCCGGGACCCATGCCCTTGGAGAAGAATGTGACCTGCCGGGACCCACGCCCCTGGTGAAGAATGTGACCTGCCGGGACCCAGGTCCCTGGAGAAGAATGTGACCTGCCGGGACCCAGGCCCCTGGAGAAGAATGTGACCTGCCGGGACCCATACCCTTGGAGAAGAATGTGACCTGCCGGGACCCAGGCCCCTGGAGAAGAATGTGACCTGCCGGGACCTTTCTGCTGAGTTAGATCTGGTGAATCAGGAAACGTCTGAGCTTCAGGAGCAGAAATCCAGACCCCGATGTCACCCTGACCTGCACTGAGTTTGTTGATTTGAATGACAATGTGGAATCTACAATATGTTCCCAGGTAAAGTAGGAAAATCCACTGGGATCTTGTTAGATGTGGGTCATTAGGGAGAGGGTCTCGGATGACGCCCTGAGGCTGCCCCAACGGCGTGCGGAGTACTCCTCCAGTACGCTGTTTACGAGGGGGCAGAGCTTCAAAAAAGCGGCGCCGTTCCCGATTTTGGTGTAAACGGGGATTCTCCGGCTGATCGCCGAACGCGGTTTCAGCGTCGGAGACCAGATATTTATTAAATGTCCTAATTCTATAGGATGATTTTGACAGCCAGTTTCTCTCTTGACATCAGATCTGCCGATCTTTTAATCAGAACCTTTGTGAATCAGTGTGTCTCTGAATTGTCTCCAGGTGAAAGTGACAGACGGGCAGACCAATAGCAGACTTGAAACCCTTCGGGAATTCCTTCTCCCAACGAGCCCAGCTCTCTGAGTTCAGGGTCGGAGCGGGGGTGGGGGGAGGAGAGAGGCCCCTATCCCTCTATTCCCATCCTACTCATGTATTAGTCAAGATGCCTCTTAAATGTCACTATTGTAGCTGCATCCACCACCTCCCCTGGCAGTGAGTTCCAGGCACCCAACACCCTCTGTAGAAATAAACCTGACTCTCGGTGGGCATGGTGGCATAGTGGTTAGCATTGCTGCCTGACGGGGCTGAGGTCCCAGGTTCGATCTCGGCTCTGGGACTCTGTCCGTGTGGAGTTTGCACATTCGCCCTGTGTTTTCGTGGGTTTCACCCTCACAACCCAAAGATGTGCAGGGTCGGTGAATTGGCCACGTTAAATTGCCCCTTAATTGGAAAAAAAAGAATTGTATACTGTCAATTTTCTTTTTAAACTTGCCTCTCACATCTCCTCTAAATTTTGCCCTTTACAACTTAAACCAAATACAGAGCCAGTGATGATGTGTGAATGGGACTGTCAATGCTCGTTAGCCATGTCTGGAACACAGACCCTGCTCTGAGAGATGATTCAAAGCCATGAATAAGGAAAGTTGAAGCTGTTTTTCTTTGTCGTGGTTACCATCACAGCAAGTGCTGTAAACTCAGCAACAATCAAAGGTTCATATTGTCTGCAACAGTCTGAGAACGCCAGATTCCCCAGAATCTGCTCCATTCACCGGCAAGCTGTCATCGGAGTAACATTGCTGCATTGAGCTCAGGAGCAGAATCACTAATATTGATCAAACTGCTCTGAGAGAGTCACTGCAGTGAAGGGTTCGACATTTCCAAACAGGAGACGGGGAGGTTCCAGACCTGGCCGCTGGTGCGTTAGATGATCTCTGCCATGTTGGTGATAAATGCGACTACAATAGGGGAACTCAGAGCGAGGAAGGTTCCGTTCAGCTTTGTAACAAGGTAGAAAGTGAAGGATTCCCATCAGCGAGTCTCCAGGAACGGTTCTGTGACATTGAGAACTTGTGAGGAAAACTCAGTGAGTCACGAGATTGGTGGAAGTCAGATGGGTCCAACAATGCAGAGAGATTCTGCAGGCATATAACTCAGGGGGGGGGGGGGGGGGGGGGGGGGGAGGACCAGGTTGCATGGGAGGACGTTTGGGGGTGCAGGTTTGAGGGAAGCAGTTTGGGATGGGAGGGGAGTGGGTTGGAGGGAGGGTACGGCTGGGGAGCAGGCAGCTGGTGGGGGGATAAGGAGCTGGTTTAGGGGGTGAGCAGGTTGGGGGTGAGCAGGTTGGGGGGAATGGGTTGGGGGGAGGGGAGCAGGTATGGGGGTGAGCAGGTTACGGGGGAGCAGGTTGGGGGGGAGCAGGTTTGGGGGAGCAGGTTGGGGGAGGGGAGCAGGTATGGGGGGGAGCAGGTTACGGGGGAGCAGGTTGGGGGGAGGGGAGCAGGTTGCGGGGGAGCAGGGTTGGGGGGGAGGGGAGCAGGTTGGGGGGAGAGGAGG